>NC_073745.1:335655908-335708408 GCF_029784135.1 Toxorhynchites rutilus septentrionalis | reverse complement strand
CAATGCTTAGCATACATAACATGTTTAGCTTAGGTTCTGAGCCCACATTTTTCTATCAAAACGGGATCATCGCAGCTCGACCTTATGCTGCTGAATTCAAGGTCACGAGTTCTCAGATCCAATCAAATTGATGTCCCAAACTTTTCGAATCATGATCTTATTTTTGCTTCACTCGATTTTGACCTCGTTCACCTACCTGAGACGGTTAGTTATCGCGATTATCAATCTATGGATGTTGATGGTCTCGTGGCAGCATTCAATTTACTAGACTGATCTAGTTACTGTCATTCAACAGATCCAAAATTTTTACTCCGATTTTTCAATTGCAATATCGTTGCATTTCATGATAGGTTTGTGGCAATACGATCATTTGTGCCACGAAAAAAATCAAAATCCATGGTTCAATGACATAATAGGTAAAGCAATTGTAGATCGCGATCTTGCATACAAAAGGTGGATGTACTCAAAGTGCTCTGATGATTTTAAATTATTCAAAACTCTTCGTAATCAAGTGACCTTTAGAGTTCGTCAAACCAAAAAAGAATATTATGAAAGAAATCTCAACGCTAATACGAGGGTCACTATTTATATTTCGGGAATTGGCAACACTGATGTCATGTGAGTCCATCTGACGGTTCCATCGTAAAGTTTGACATTTTTGACGATATACGTACTCAGAACATTTTGTCATACGGACGCTATTTGTTTATTTTTTTTTTATCCCATTTATTTATTTAAGGCTTATTAGCATTTTTTTTAGATGTAACAGAGCCGAATTTTAATCGTGTACATGTCACATGCTTATCATATCTATAATTAGCACATTACACAGTTGTCATTCGCCAGTATTCCTTCTATACCATTACATATGGTACATTCACACAGTAGCCATTCAGGCGTAAGAGTATTCTTTCTGTTCTTCCATTATCCAGTTGGACCACCGGACAGCGGAGACAGTTGATTGATCATTGTTGAGTTATTTATAGAACAGCAGCCCGATGTGTCTTGCAGAGCAGAGCAGTTGTATGGATGAGTCGATCTTATTTCGACCGTGGATCGATCTCCATCGCTGATGATTGTTGCGTGGACGTAGCTATTCTGTAACAACACAAAGATGGTCAATGAGGGCCCTGAGTTTTGAACTCACGATCGATCGCTTACTAAGCGAACGCGCAACCAATGTGGCTACGGAGACCCGGAGCCGAATTCTTAAATATGTTTTTAAAACTATATATATACAAACAATTTTCTTAAATCTATGGTTAGTAATGTGGGAAACTGATTACTCGCGGTGGACTCGAGTTTAGAAGGGTGACATAATTTTTCAGGAAAAGGATGGGATATAAGGAAATTATTACAATGTTGGTAATCACACACACTCAATTCTTAAATCTATTGTGAATTTACATTTCAACTTGTTCTCCTGATTAAAGCAAGGGGACCAATTACTCGTAAAGGAAGAAAAGCAGGGTATAAGGATATAAGGATAATCACACACGAACATCGATAGCTTTAAGGAAAACATATATTTGGGACATGTAATCAAGGTCTAACCGAGCCAACACATCTCTCACCGGCACATTGGGCTGCCTTCCTCTAGCCCGAAGGGAGTTTTCTAAATTCGATCTGGCAACAAGATACACCTCACACGACCAAACAACGTCTTCGATGTCGTGGTAACCTCGGCCACAAATGCAGAGATTGCTGCCGGCCAGATTGAAACGAAAGAGTAACGCGTCTAACGAACAGTGATTGGACATGAGTCGGGAGAAGGTGCGAATAAAGTCCCGACTCAAGTCCAGACTTTTGAACCATGGTTTGAGGCTAACCTTAGGGATAATCGAGTGGAGCCACCGGCCCAATTCATCTTCGTTCCACTTACGTTGCCAGTTTGCGATGGTATTTTTAAGGACTAAAGAATAAAATTCATTGAAGGCGATTTGACGCTGATAAATGTCGCCTTCAATTGCACCTACCTTTGCTAATGAGTCAGCCCTCTCATTACCCGGGATTGAGCAATGTGAAGGGACCCAGACAAAGGTAATGACATAACAGCGTCTGGATAAAGCACTCAAAATTTCTCGTATTCTCTCAAGGAAGTACGGCGAGTGCTTTTCCGGCCTCGCTGAACGGATAGCTTCGACAGAGCTAAGACTATCCATTACAATGTAATAGTGTTCAACAGGTCGTGAGGCGACGCTGTCCAGCGCCCAGTGTATCGCTGCCAATTCAGCAATATACACTGAGCAAGGATTCTGAAGACTGTGGGAGGTGCTAAAAAGTTCGTTGAACACTCCAAATCCTGTGGACTCGTTAATAGTGGACCCATCAGTAAAGTACATATTATCACAATTGATACGCCCATACTTCGCATTGAAGATCGTAGGAACGATCCCCGATAGAAGATAATCTGGAATATCATGGATTTTCTCCTTCATGAACAGATCAAAATGCAGAGAGGAATTGATGTAGTCAGGGAAACAAACACGGTTGGGAATATACGAAGAAGGATCAACCTGCATGGAGATGAATTCATGATATGAACTCATGAATCCGGAGCGAAAATTCAGCTCGATCAGCTGCTCAAAATTCCCGATCATAATGGGTTCATAACCTTACACCGGATGTGGAACCGATGAGATAATAAATTGAAGCGATCTTTTAGTGGGAGTACGCCTGCCAAAACCTCGAGGCTCATGGTATGTGTTGAGGGCATACTAGTTGAAAGTTTGGTCTCGGCAAAAAAATGGAACTGAATCGTGAACATGCGATGATTTTTTACGACTTTCGACGTGGATTATCACAACAAGAGTGCGCCAATCAACTTAATTTGACTTTTGGCGATGAAGCTCCATCAAAATCCACTGTGTATCGCTGGTATAGTGAATTCAATCGTGGTCGTAGTTCGCTGTCCGACGAGTTTCGTGCAGGTCGTCCAAAATCGACTGTAGTGCCAGAAAACATCGATGCTGTGCACGAAATGATTAAGCAAAATCGTCATGTAACCTATTGTGAGATTGAGGCATCCCTAAGCATTAGTTCCACCAGCATATATGCGATTTTACATGAACACTTAGTTGTGCGAAAATTATGTTCACGTTGGATCCCACATTATTTGACAATCGCTCAAAAAAAAAAGCTCGTGTCGATTGGAATAAATGCTTTGAAAATTGGTTTAAGCGCATGCAAAAGTGTATCGATCATCGTGGCGAGTACTTTGAAAAACAATAAAAATATATTCGCAGCTTAACTATTTGTTTTTGTTCCTATTCCCGAAATATAAATAGTGACCCTCGTATGCTATCGAAGGAATTGTGGAAAAGATTGAAAACATAGGAGTTGGTAAGAGTACTAAATCGCCAACAATAGAGTTTGAATCAGATGAGATTAAGGAATGCTTTGCAAATTATTTTTCGGAGGGTATTCGTGATTTAAATATTGATGAAGTGTCCAACCATCCAGCCAGGGCAGATCCATTTTATTTCAATCAAATAAGTGAAATGCAAGTAATCAATGAACTATATTGCATGAAATCTAATGCCTTTGGGCTTGATGAAATACCCATCAAGTTTCTAAAATCAATTATTTCCCTTATAATCAAACCCATCACACCTTTATTCAACTGCATAGTTGCTACAAATATCTTTCCAGAGGAATGGAAGAAATCTAAAATATTGCCATTGAAGAAAAAATCAAATTTGAATAACCTGCAGAATTTACGTCCGCATAATCAAAACCCAAATCTGTCAGTATATTAACCGCGAAAATTTATTAATTAGTCAGCAATCTGGATATCGTGCGAATCACAGCACAAAAACTGCAATGCTGAAAGTCTTTGATGACATAGGGTTAATCCTAGATAAAGGAAGGCCAGTTGTTTTACTGCTCCAAGGCTCTTCTCAAAGGCATTTGATACAATTCCCCATAACATACTCTGTCAAAAACTCAGCGTAAGATTTGGGTTCTCCAATAATGCAACAAATCTTATTAAATCATATCTCACTGGACGAACACAGACAGTTTTCAATAAAGGAATTTACTCTACTTACCTCCCAATGTCCTCAGGTGTGCCTCAAGGATCAATCCTAGGACCAATACTTTTTTCAATATTTATAAATGATTTTCCAGATGTTTTGAAGTATTGTATGTTCCATATTTTCGCGGACGACGTGCAATTGTACTACGGTTGTTTGGATGATACTTCCACAATTGTTTCGAGGAAAGTTAACGAAGACCTAGCCAATATTCATGAGTGGTCCGTCAGAAATGGACTCAAACTAAATTCTAATAAAACGAGTGCTCTATTTTTGAGCCTCTCCCACGTCAACAATGTCCTGAAACCCTTCTTAAAGTTGAACAACGCTAACATTGCTTTTGCGGAGGAAGGAGTGAGCTTGGGTGGGATCACAATTCAATCAAATTTTAAGGTTGAAAAATTTATTTTCAAACAATGTTGCAATTTTATTCTGTCAGGAACGACAGTGTATGCAGAATCAAGACTGCGAATAGCATTGAATGCTTGCGTTCGATTCGTATTTAACTTGAGTAGATACGATAGAGTTACCCACCTTCAACATCGCTTAATCGGGTGTCCGTTTAACAAATTTTCTCGCTTTAAATGTTGCCTCTTTTTGTTCAAACTTGGGAAGTCTAAAGCTCCCGGATATCTACATCCTCATCTAAAGCCACTGAGAAGTTCGCGTGCGATAAGGTATTCTATTTCTCGTCACAATACATCCTCATACGGCAGTTCGTTTTTCGTCAGAGGCATTTCCTATTGGAATTCTCTACCAAATGAGTTAACCTTAGTAAATTCCACATCAGCTTTCAAGAGAGGATGCAAAGAGCACTTTAATAGTTGAAGTTATCGATTTAGAAGAAGTAATGAATTAATGAGTCAATGAAATGTTTGTATTCACGAATAGTTCAGAAACCACGGCGTACCTTCTTATGTATTTACATAATGTAACATTGAAAAAAGACTGAAGTCTCATGTTACTAATTAGAAATAAAAATAATAACAATAATAATATGTTTGTATATGATGTGCTATGCGAATACCCTTATTGTGATATGTTTCTGGTAAGGTACACCGGGGTAAGTGTACCATCGGGGTAAGTGGATCAATTGATTTTTATAAAATCTACTGTACATTCGTTTCGATCTAAATGAACGTCTTATAACGAATCGATCCCTAACAACACCCCAGCACCAATACTACGAACAAATCTAGTGTATGTACACATTTATGAAGCGCAATACGCGAAACGTCTTTTTCAGCTCTAGAAAAAGTTAGTTTGCGACGTCAATGTAAGCTTCAGTAGGCGCTGAAAACAATTGTTAAAACATTTTTTTGATATTCAGGAAACTATAACAAAGTATTAAACAATTCTAGAATGAATAACAAATGATTCAAGCATTATAAGCTAATATGTTCATCATGATACACTTCCCCAGTTATTTAATTTAACTGGGGGAAGTGGATTTTTTTTTGTTCACTTAGAGTGCATCATAATTAGTTGGCTTATTTCGCTACCTGTTGGTTCAATAGAAAATTCAATTTATTCCTTATATCATTCCAACAGCAATGGCTTGGACATACGTGAAGAAAAGGTCGGCACCGGCATATTCTAAAGCTTCTATAGATGCGGCCATTGACGCTGTAGAAGGTAAAAGAATGACAGTGTCCCAAACTGCACGATGCTATGTAATCCCCAGATTTACTCTACGAAAAAGATTTAACGGACAGAGAAGCGTTAAAAGTACTACAGGAGGAAGACCCACTGCGATTTCGTTGAATGTCGAAGCTAAAATTGCCTCATGCATTAAAACGATAGATAAATGGGGTTTTGGCTTATCAAAGACCGAGGTTCTACAGGCTATCGCACGGTATCTGACTGAAAACCATATTCCCAATCCTGTCAAACATTATTTGCCCGAAGATAAATATGTTCATCACTTCAAGAAACGTCACGGTTTATCTCAAAAGAAGGCTCAATCTATTGAGATTGCTCGAAAGAGAAATGGCTAATTATTTTCAACTCCTAGAAGAAGTGACTTATGGAGTTCCTCCTGACTTACGGAGTTCCTCCATCTACAATGTAGACGAATCTAGTTTCTGTCTTGATCCTACTCGTGTGAAGGTTGTTGGAGAGAAAGGGAGATCAGCACACCGTGAGCAGCAGGACATGCCAAATAGAATATTGCCGTATTGATGGGTGGGAACGCAGTTGGTGGAAAACTGCCTCCGTTGATGGTATTTAAAAAAAAAACTATGGACATGCTGGATGACATCTAAAGAAGACGAGTTTCCTGTATCAGCTTACGCAGCTACTCCAAACGGATGGATGAATACTGAACCATCCACCAATCATTACGAGCGCAAATTTTGAAAGTGATTCCGAAGACACGGTCAGTTTTTCTGATATATGACGGCCATTCATCGCATATCATTCTGAAACTGATTGAAAAAGCTATGGAGAAGCAAGTCGTGGTTGTGAAACTCCCACCTCACACAAGCCACCTGTTCCAATTGCCAAGTAATTATAATTCTTTTAATGATAGACTCACTTTGAAGAAAAAAATGTATTTTTTCTCAATTGACTTTTATCTATACACTATTTGAGCTAATAAAAGTTAATAAGATATATTTGCCTTTTTTTCGCCTATGCTTTTGTATTATTATCCATATGAACAATCATGATCCACTTATCCCTTAACCTAGGGGTAAGTGGATCACCTGGTATTCTTTTTTCAATTCGCTTCTATAGTGTTCTAGCCAAACCCAAGATTCTAGTTTCATACCTGTCTTCTTTACAATACCCTCAGATTTATTCCATGTTGAGTAGACGGTAAAATACTATTTTTTTAGAATGTGACACTAAGTTGAAGAAGGACTTTTCGTTCTATTGTATCCACTTACCCCGGTGTACCTTATACATAGAAATGAAAAACATGTTATGAATGAAAAGGTAGTATAATGAAGTAACAGTTCAAAAATTGGATAACTGTCAGCGCAAGAGAAAGGAGCATAAAAGATGCTATGAAAATTTACTCAGAATAAGTATACTTTTTTAGGTCATTAGATTGTCTTAGGTTTTTTTATTCATTGGCTTCTCTCGGCTACCTTGATAAATCTTGTACTACTTATTATTTTTATCCAGAGCAAATTCACTGTATGCCGCTTTCATAATTTCGAACGTTTGGATTTCATTTTTTACAAAAGCTTTAATGCGAATTCTTCAAACATAGCTAGGGTATCTGCTCCTATAGTAGATGTGTACCAATAGTTGTACTATCTAAGGAATTAATTATATTTCAATATAAAATCAACTTGTGCAACCAAAACATCGGTTTGAAACGAAAATGTAATCATTTTATAACAATGTTAACCCTTGAATACGCCTCATCTGTTCAATTTAGGACTAAATTTGTATTAATAAGAAGCATGTTTCTGAATATGGTAATTTGTTAGCAATTTCAAAAGGAGTACATCGAATTTCGTAATGGTATATCTTCATTCTTAGAGACAATCAATTCGAAATATATGGCTTACTTACTTGTAATTAAGTTGAATTGAAATTGTATATGTAAAAATTTAACAATAAACCCAAAACTATGTAATTTTTATGGATAGCCACTATTCACACACTATTTTGTTCAGTATACCTATAGTTACCCTATTTCACGACACATGCAATGTGAGGTTAAACATTGGATTTTTTTGACACTTCTTTGCAAACACGCTAATGTAAACAGTTGTTTTCATTTGTTTGTCTCGATATTTTGGGAGATTTTCAGCTGTAATTGCGAAAAGTTTACAATTTTCACATAAGTTATGATCAACTCCATAAGCATCTGTATTGATTTTTAACTTTTCCCATGGTAGAATGAACAAATTCAGCAAAAAACCACGGAAGAAAATTCATCGGGTTTACGACGAGGAACTATTACAGAAGTGCTTAGAATCGGTTAAAACAGGAGGAAAGACTATACATCGTGCCAGCAAATCATTCGGGATTCCAGTCTCGACAATTCGTTTTCGCATGGGCGAGAAATGGACCAAGAAAATTCGCAAGGGACCTCCAACGGTGCTACACCCAGACGATGAAATAAAAATCATTCACTGGCTCAAGGAGATGGAAAGTAAGGGTTTCCCTGTATTTAAGGAAACTCTTTTTCATAAGGTCAAAAGTTTCTTTGAGAACAACTCGTATCCAAATCCTTTTAAGAATGGTGTACCTGGTATGAGATAAACAAATATCTATGATTGATTGATTGAACTGATTCATGAGTATTTATTTTAGGACGCAAATGGTTTGCAGGTTTTTTGAACCGGCACAAAGGACAAATAACAATCCGAACTCCGGAAGGAGTATCGGCAGCAAGTAGTGTGGTTTCCGAATTCGATATCCGAGGCTGGTTCACCAGAGTCGAGAAGCATATTGAAGACAATGGCCTTGGAGAGATCCTGCTTGAACCGAATCGTATGTATAACGGAGATGAAACTTCTTTCTTTGGAGGCGATCTGGCGTAGTGGTAACATCCATGCCTCTCACGCTAAAGGTCACGAGTTCAATTCTCACTCCCGACATTCTTCCAAAAATGGAAGTAAAAAGTGACGAACCAGCCAAATGAGTTGAAAATCACTATAATACAGATAAAAAAAAAAAAAAAACTTCTTTCTTTCTCCACCCAAAAACCAAAGCGGTGTTGGCAACACCTGGAAACAGAAACGTTTATGAGATAGAACATGCTAGCCCTCACACAAACATTACGGTGATGTTCACTTTCGGAGCAGACGGTTCCATGGTGCCGCCGGATGTTATATTGCCAATGCAGAGGATTCGACAGGAACTACTACGAAGCTTTCCTGGTGATTGGGGCATTGGCAAAAGTCCCAAAGGATGGATGGATGTTGAGAATTTCATGTTGTACGTGAGAAATATTTTCTACCCATTCCTTGTGAAGAACAAAGTCAAGTTTCCGGTAGTGTACTTTGTTGATGGGCACTCGTCTCATACTGCTGCGGAAGTAGCCGATCTCTGTCTTGACCTCGGAATTATATTGGTAGCGCTCTATCCTAACACGACGCGAATTACTCAGCCTGCCGATGTATCCATCTACAAGCCGTTGAAGAACGCTTGGAGATTGGAAGTAACCGAATGGCGAAGAAACAACTGCGGGGAGACTTTCACGATTCAACATTTCGGTACTGTTTTGCAGAAGGCCATCAAACAAGGAATTAAAAAGCAAAGTGTAATCAACGGATTTAGTGTGGGCTTTTCCCGTTCAATGCGGACAATGTTGATTATAGTAAGTGCTTGGCCCATAGTGCAGCGAGTTCCGATGCTGTAATCGTACACAATAAGGATTTACCAATTACTCAAGAGTCAAATCTAATAACTTCTAGTATCGATCTTGGTAATTCGCTGGATCTAGAACCATCGAGTCCTTCGTTCGTCCGTAGCACGGTCTTCCAATCCACCGAATCATCAGAATCAAATGTACATTTTCCGATATATGTGAATCATTCAGTAATCATTCCCTATTGTACAATCAGGGATGCTCTATGCAGCATTGGGAGACCGTTGTTATCTAGAATCCGTTCGAATGATGCAGATCTCAACAAGGATGAAATCAAAATCAAGGTACTGTACGAGAAACTGTTGAAGCCTATCGACGACTCAGTGCATCATTCAACTGCAACAGACAAACATGTTCCGTTATCGTCAACTCCTCTTATGTCTTTTGACGAAGGACTCTACACGCCAACCGATCAGCTATGTGGATCTGCCAAAGATGTATCTCAAGTGAACTGCGATCATGTTGATGACATTGAACTCCAGCGTGTGGAACCGATCGTTGATAACCACTCAGTACACGTAGTAACACCCGGGAATGAGTGCAATAATCTTGAAAACCAAATCGGAGATGTTCACATTAAAGTGATCGATTTTCAACAATCAAAAATTGATGAGAGGACCGATGAACTTTTACAAAAGAAACAGTATGGCGTATTGCAAGATCGAAGTAACCAGCTCTATACTTCAACCCGGAAAGTTAGCATATAAAAATTCTTGAAAATACCAGATGGTCCCAAAAGGAAAGCGAATCACCGAAATTATAAGAAAGCATATCATCCAATTCTAACAGCCGAGGAACGCCTACGTGAAATACAACAAATTGAAGTTGAGAAACAGGAAGCGATTTTGGAAAAGCAGGCAAAAGCGGAAAAGCGCAGACTTGCGAAAGAGGAAGCAGAAAATATGAAGAAGTTAAAGGCTGAAATGCGGGAACGTAAAAGGGAGGTAAATTTGCAGAAGAAAAAAATTATAGAGAATCTGAAACAATTTAAACTATCTGAAGCTGATTCAAAGAAACGTAAGAAGAATGATGTACTACAGTCACTTAAGTTAGATCGTTCACCACTGAATTGATTTAGCGATGAATATTTTGTTATATTTTAGTTAAATGAAATAAAACTATGAATTCTACATTTTACTGTACATTTTTTCCAAAAGCAGTGCTTCGGTGGGTTGAAAAAATTGGTCTTCGTTATGAGTACTCGAAATGCCATGTATAACACGCAGCCCAATTCTGTCCCCCATTAACATATATAGCGTGTCGTGATGGTCCTCAACATATTCTTTTCGAGCATTAATCGGATCAAAAATTTCAGTGTTATTTAACCATAAGGAAATTATTTAAACAAACGGACATACAATCAAATATTCCCTTATAGTTAAAAATTTCAATAACAAAAGATCTAATACCTATCAAAAAGTATAATGATGTATCTAAACGATAAAAATGGCAACTAGCACACTAGTGTAACTATTAGAAAAAAAATGCAACCATAGGAAAAAATAGGTTAACTAAAGGTACAACGTAGCTTCATAACAAAATAGAATTATTATGCGAAAATCATTAGGGAATTCAAATTTATGTATAATGGTATCATGATTATGGTGGGATTAGTTCACTGAACGCAAAAATATGTAGAAGCTGAAATTATAAATTCCAACATATGCAAAATAATTAAACGGTTGCCTTAGATATGCAACTATAGGTACATCGACCCTACACTCACAAAAATGAAGAGAGTGTAGACCAAAGCTGGTTGACGAACAGTTTAGAAAATTATAGTGCAGCTAGCAGGCTGCGTCCATGCTGACCAAGATTTTCTAGTTCGGTTGCCCAAATGCCTTGCAACCGACTGGTCGTTCGGTTATTAGCAAATCGCGATCGTTGACTTTCCCCGGTTTGTCGTGATAATCATCTCGGTGGCTGTTCGATAATCTACGCAACGCAACAATTTGTGAATCGAAGAGTCGAAGCTTCATCATTACTACAAAACACCGCGCGCTCACAGCCAACAGCATCCAAAAAAGAAGCACTTTCTAATTCTGTCGGCACAGCATTCCTGGACCGGCGAGGGGCCACACCATCGCAATCGCTCATCCATCCAAATATTTACCTTTACATTTTTTTTCGCCACTCACTCGCGAATAAAAAATAACCTCACTCTGCACCGATTTCAGGCGGCCCCAAAATCGCATTTTCCCACGCATCGAAACCACTCTCCGAAAATATCACACCGAAAATTGCCACTTCTTGGAGGGTATCTCCAGCGCCGCGGTTTGTTATTATTTACCGTCATCCTTTCGTTCGGAGATCGGTATTGCGCTGTCGTCATCGGCATCGGCTTATCCAACCAAAGGCCAGCCAAAAAGTGCTCTCGTGCAGTAACCAGACTCTTGGCGAATAACTGCACATTATGAGCTCGTTGCGATCACAAAAATAAGATGGAAAAAAAACTTCCTAGATGCCGCAACTCATGTGTCGATATTCTGCCCCATTATCACACACTCCTCCGCTCCGCCTCCCCCTTTGCTCAATTAGATAAGTGCCGGCGAGGGGGTAATCGATTACGACGCCAAATTTTTCACCCCGCGTTGGCGTTCCCCTCCATCTCGCTTCAATGTCATAAAAATAGTAACAGTCGAATCTCAACGCACGAGAAAAAAAAACATTTGAAAGTGAGTTTTTTTCTTCTCTGTGGCGCTTTTCAAATTAGAGAAGGGCGCCTTTTGTTTTTGCATATGCTGCCGGTTACGAAATCCGATCACAATTTTCACCCTTCTTTCGGCGGCTACAAACCCTCTTTCGGGTGAAAATTCACAGTAGCGCGCTCCGTTCGGCTCGGACGGGGAGGGATGCACGAGAAAAATCGCTGTTTGTAAGCCGCCGCTAAAAACCGCACTCACTCAAGCTCCCCCCGTCCGCGACCCCAAACGGATAGCGCGAGTGGAGGAAAGGGCTCCCCGGATGATTTATGAGCGTTTCTTGTCCGCAATTCGTCCTCTCGTCGGCGCCCTTCTACGCATCCCCCCCTCCCGTTCGGCCCGGATCGGATCGCCTTTGGAGTAAAAACGTAGCCACGCGATACGATTCAGCGCTGCAGTTGCACAGTTGTTGCTGTTGCAAGTTGCAGGTTGCAATTCGCGCGGTGGGATAGGGCGCGAGCGCAATCATCTGTGTTTTTATATAAATATAAATATGCGCCAGCCGCCGCTGCTAGTCGATGTGGCGGTGGTGATGATGATAGCAGCGGTGGAGGTGGTGGCTGCGGCTAATAAGTACTTAAGTGCAGCAGTGGTTGATTCCCTTGCTTTGCGTTTGCGTTCGTTTTTTCATCATCTGACGTTGCGTTGCCCGTCTCGATTCATCTCGTTTTCTTGACCACACAACAGTTGATTGACAGTTCAGTTAGTGGCAGGCTACTTTTTATTTGCGTCGTTGATGCCCTGGTCCAGGCTCTTCTTCTCTCCTGGCTGGAAGATGGGAACGATATCTATCTTCAGTGAAAGGACTTGTCTTTTTGGTATCTTTGTTTCTCAGTAATAATGACAAATCAACGTGAAAATTTAAAAAAATTATAATCTTTGGTCTGAAAATGATTCGCGAACGCCGCATCAACTATACATCTTTTCCGATGTTATTGGGTCACAAAATACAGTGCATGAAATAACCATTTCCTTTTTTTGTTTGAGAGTAATTTCACGTAGAATCATGATGGCCCTAGCTGAATTCCGAGCGAGCGTTGCGTCTGATTTCGGAGAATGATCAGAACGCCGAAATTTAGTAATGCAATTGAATGATTGACAACTTCATTGGAATCCGTTACCGTATTACGAGCTTTCAACTTGTCACTTCGCTCGGTATTTCGTTTCGAATGCGGAAACCTTGGCAGCATGTTCTTGGGTTCCCAATTTATTTATTTATTTATTTATTTTATTGTCGTCAATCGAAATTGTAGACCACAATACATTCTTAATACTACTTAAAATTACTTGCTTAAAACTAAGAAAAAAAACTAAAGAGAGCGGGCTGGATAATTTATCCGTTTAATTCGAAAGACAAATCGTCAAACAAGTCAAACAAACAAGTTATATAATCATTTTTTTATTATTTATTTATTTATTTCGTCAAACCAGCGTAGACTAAATATGCTGCCCAAATATTACAGTGAAATTTAACTATATCTATTCAATCAGTCTTTGAGCATTGACCTTGACATGGTTACATCAATTATTTCACTGTGTTCGTTACAGAGGCTCATCACACGATTAATAGGACTATATTTGGCATAATTCGTTCTTCGGTAATCTATGTAGAAAATGTTAGGATTTCTCAGGTGCCTAATCGGTGTGTAAAAATTTAGGTTTCCTAATATTTCTTCTGAGTCCACTCGTTGTGATATGATGTCAATAATAAATAGAATCATGGCAGAGTTCCGACGTTCTTTTAAGCTTTTCATATTTATTAGCATGCAACGTGCCTCATATGGAGGGAGATGGTATGAAGACCAGCCTAGTTTACGAAGTGCAAATAATAAAAATTGTTTTTGTACAGATTCAATTCTGTCTTCGTGTGAGGTTATATAGGGGGACTATACAATACTGCAGTATTCGAGAATTGATCTGACGTATGTAATATACAATGGTTTTATTGTGTACTGATCGTGGAAATGGTAACTAAAGCGTTTGATGAAGCTCAGCATATTATTTGCTCTATGGATGATTGTATTATAATGATCAACGAAAGTTAGTTTTGAATCTAAGACCACGCCTAAGTCTCTTACTCGTTGACATCTATTGATGGGTTGATTTCCCAACTTAACACCATTGTTCAATGGTGTTCTTCTTCTTGTAAAAGTAAAGTAAAGTGTAAAAGTGCATTTCCTAACATTGAGCTGTAATAAACTCTTAGTGCACCAACTGTTAACTATATTAACTTCATTTTGGAATGTTTGAGAGTGTTCTTCATTCTTTATTTCCATATACAGCTTCATATCATCTGCGTAAATAAGTGCCTTAACACTGTTAAGAAAAACGCAAACGCCATTAACAAATAAAATGAACAAAAGTGGCCCCAAATGAGAACCTTGAGGAACTCCGGATGTAACAAATATTGGTTTTGAAATAAAGCACAATACAGCACTCAATTAGACACTGGTTTGTGATTTTGTGATTTGCGACATTGAACCAATGCACCTCTGGTAGCTGGGAATTAACAGCAATTCGTTGGTAAAGTAAAGCAATGGGAAGATACAATGATCGTCATTTTGCCGTTCAAATTCCGATAGGAGCCTTCCTTCTCCCTCGAGGTGGAGAACAAAAATGATGGCACAATCATGCTTGCCGTACTCAAAAACCTCTGTGACGAATTCCATGCCAACTCGCCTTAGGAGATAGCACCACCAGCAGTAGAACGTTGTGGGTGTAAACACATGAGTCATTTAAGTAACTTTGCATACTTGAAATCTTCAAGAAAGAATTAGACAACTTTTGTGAATAGGGCCAACATTTTTCCTAATTTTTTATAATAATTTATAACTATACTAGCTAACCCGGCAAACTTCGTCCCGCTCATTTACTTAATTCTCGAGTAATGCAGAAATTTGTGTTTTATTTGTATGGAAGCCACCCCTAAGAGAGGGGTGAGGGGTATCTAACCACCATAGAAACATTCATTGCACCCTAAAGTTTCCATATGCCTAATTTGGTTTAATTTGCTTGATTAATTTCCGAGTAATGCAAAAAATTGTGTTTCATTTGTATGGCAGCCCCCTCTAAGAGAGGGGGAAGGAGTATCTTATCACCATAGAAACATTTATTGCATCCTAAAACCTCCACATGCCAAATTTGGTTTCATTTGCTTGATTAATTCTCGAGTAATGCAGAAATTTGTGTTTCATTTGTATGGCAGCCCCTCCTTTGAGTGGGGGAAGGACTGTCTAACCATCATAGAAACATTTATTGCACCCTAAAACTTTCACATGCCAACTTTGGTTTCGTTTGCTTGGTTAATTTCCGAGTAATGCAGAAATTTGTGTTTCATTTGTATGGCAGCCCCCCCCTTAGAGAGGGGGGACCTTCCCCGGCCTCAAAAACCCCTACATATCAATTTTCATGTCGATCGGTTCAGTAGTTTCCGAGTCTATAAGAATCAGACAGACAGACAGACATCACTCCATTTTTATATATATAGATAGATATACAGCCATTCCATGCCAAATCGATATCGTGGTTCTCAGATTTTCGTAGGAAGTGGAAATTTTGTTCTTTGTCGCAAACCATTAGACCCGTATTTTTTTATTTTTTCAGTAGAGTGTCCATTTCCATTTTAGGGTTGCCCGAAAAATCTTTTTTTTTTCTCTTTTTTTCTAAAAATGCCTTCTTTCAAAAATTCATGACTTTTGAACTACTAGACCGATTGAGATGATCGACATATTAAATTAAAGCCAATCACCTGGTCTTTTTTGAAATAATTCTATACCTGCAGAAAATTTGAATTCTTCTTCTTCTTATATGGCACTAACGTTCCTACAGGAACTCCGCCGTCTCAACGTAGTATAACTTGCGTCATTTTCATTAGTACTTAGTTGAGATTCCTATGCCAAATAACACGCCTTGAATGCATTCTGAGTGGCAAGCTCTAGAATACGCGTGACCACAGTGCAAGTCAGAGGAAATTTCTTTGAAGAAAAATTTCCCCGACCAGAACGGGAATCGAACCCGAACCCCCGGCATGTTAGGTTTGACGCTAACCACTCGGCCACGGGAGCACAAAATTTGAATTCTGCTCTCGTTATTATTGATTATGTTCGTTTTTTATTGTTTTCATAGTCTCGGGACCAGAGGCGCTATAGTTTTTTATATTTTTTTCTGGAAAGCTGAGGATTTTTCACATAACATATCTCGAAACCAGGGAGGCGTCTTTTTTCGTTTTTGAGTTATGATTTTTCGAAGTTACCCGATGGTCCAAAAAATCATTTTCCCTTTTTTTTTTTTCCAAAAATGACTTTTCTCAAAAATGTATTACTTTTGAACTACTAGACCGATTCAGATGATCGACGAAAAAAAACGCTTCTCTGGTATTTCGAAAAAATATAAAAAAATATAGCGTCTTTGGTCCCGACACAATGAAAACGATAAAAAACGAATACAATCAATAATAACGAGAGAGAGAAAAAGCATGAATATTCTGCAGGTATAGAATTTTTTCAAAAAAGATCAGGTGATTGGCTTTAATTTGATACGTCGATCATCTGAATCGGTCTAGTACTTCAAAAGAATTTTTGAAAAAAGGCATTTTTGGAAAAAAGAGAAAAAATTTGATTTTTCGGACAACCCTAAAATGGGAATGGTTACCCTAACAAAAAAAAAAAATAAAAAATACGGGTCTCATAATTTGCGATAAAGAACAAAACTACCACTTTTGACGAAAATCTGAGAACCACTATATCGGTTTGGTTACAGCCATTCCATGGGCTGTATATCTTTATACCTACAAAACTTTAGTCAAAGAATGAAATGTAGGAAATTGTTTAAATTTTCATGACAAAATACTAAATATAAAAAAATAGCTGAAAAAAAATTAAAAATTAAAACTCATTTCTCTCAAAAACGTATTGTTTTGAATTCTCAAAAAAAATTAAAAAATCTCAATCTCCAACAAGTCGTCCATACATCGAATGATGGGTTCTTTTACAGCGAAAAAGTTTTTTCTAATAACAAACTTTTTAATGTTTTCTTTGGAAAAAAATACAACTAATCCTAATTTTGTTTAAAGCCAAGACAAAGTTATAGTTCTTATTAAAATATGAACTGTTGTCGACGACATCAACTTTCTATATTTTATAGTTTCCGCAATATAATATATCTTTCTATATTTCTATCTGGAATTACAGAACAAATCGCGAAAATTTATACATAAAAATGTTACGAGTTAAACATCAATAGTAATTTTAGACGAAACATGAAAACATGAAAAAGTTGTTTTATTTTTTTTATTTAAGTAATTTATTTTCACAGGCTCAGTAGGTTTAAAGGAGCCGAACTCTTAACTATATTTTTATTAGTATATATCAACATGTTTTCTCAATTCTAGGGTTAATAAAGTAGGAAACCGATTACTCGCGGCCGACTCGAGATAAGAAGGGTGACATTTTTTTTTTTTGGAAAAGGAGGGGATATAAGAATATTGTACAATGGTCACACTCAAATTTACACTCACGCTCATCACACTCAGTAACGAAAAAGTTGTTGTCAGAAAAACTTTTTCTCCATGCCCATCTCCCGATGTATTGGTGACTTGCTGGAAATTGTAAGGGCAATTTCTATCTATTTTTTCAGAGTTTTAAAAACACATGTTTTCGAGAAAAAATAATATTAATTTTCAAAATACTATTTGTTCGATGATTTTTTTTTCAAAAATTTGTTTGATATTTTGTAATGAAAACCTAAATAATTTCCTACATTTAATTTTTTAATCTATATTTTGTAGATCTTATAGTTTCTAAATTAATATTTTTCAAAAAAAAGTTGAAAAAAAAATTCTCACAAAAAACTATCGGACCTACAAAACTCTAGTTAAAGAATGAAATGTAGGAAACTTTTTATGTTTTTATTGAAAAATAGCAAACAAGTTTTTGAAAATAAGATCATTGAACAAAAAAATATTGTGATAATTAAAATTCATTTTTCTCGAAGACATGTTTTTTTAAAAACTCTGATTAAAAAGATATGAATACCCCATACAATTTCCAACAAGTCACCCATACATGTTTTTCTTTGAAAAATTACTATTAATGTTTTATTTGTGACATTTTTGTATCGCTATAATTAAACATAATTAGGTTTAGTTGTAATTTTTTCGAAGAAAACATGAAAAAGTTGTTGTTAGAAAAACTCTTTCCCTGTAAAAGTGCCCATCCTCCGATGTATGGACGACATGTTGGAAATTGTAAGGGCCAGAATTTAGTAGGCATCATAGATTTGAGTTGTACTTGTCCGAAAAGTAGTCTGTTTTTTTTAAATATTTCAAGTATGGAAAGTTGCTTAAAATACCCATGTGTTTACACCCACAACATTTCACTGCTATCTGAGGTGGTCCAGTCCAGTTGCCATGAAATACGTCCTGTATGTCAATTTCCACGATGATCGGATCAGTATTTTTTGAATTTATACCGAGCGCAGCCATAAAAATATGTCACAAATCATGTAACAAGCGAGGATCTTTTGGGTCTCGACAAAACTTTCACAATAATTTTCCTCACAGTATATTTTGTTGTCGAAATTTTCGTCTAAAAGTACACATTTGAGGTCATTCAAATATCCTTCATTTGAGGTAAAAAGATCGAAAATTGGTCGAGTGGTTTGAGAAATACGAATGTTGAAAAATGGTTATTTTTTTCGAAATGAGGTAAAAATGCGGGAAAAATATATATCTCAATAGCAGAAGTTTTGATACTTTATGTAAGAAAACTGAATTTTCCGACAAAATATAAAAAGCCAAGTCTCTGCTAGTTTTAGAAGATTTCGCTTAAAAGAAGCTTTTTATTTAATGCTAAAATACTTTTCATTTGCACTCAAACAATAAATAATGAAACTTTAGAGCCGCTCAATTCTAATTCTAATTTACTGTTTTTCAAACCACCGTATTTCGGATTATTTCATAAAAATACACATCTAAAGTTTTTCTAATTTATCTAAAATGTTTGGAGATTTGAGCAAAGTTTTTTGAGCAAAAATTTGTTTTTTCAGCAGATCCTTTTTATATGGAATTGGTGGGGTACTGTCTTCAAACTATTTTAAGTCTCTAGAAGACGTTGCCCTTGAATCTAAATCAGTTTTAGACTATATTTGTAGCTCAGACTGAGAAAATTAAAGGGTCCCAATCTTCCCACTTGGTTTCCGGCGTTAACTTTGGTCTTTTTTTTTTTATTTGAAGAGTATTATTCTACCAGGAAAAACAGTTTCCGAAATGTAGCCATTAGTTAAATTATAATTAACATTACTATTTCACCAAAATTGAATTTTTCTATCCTCAAAATCGAAATCGTTGAGGTCATTCAAATATCCTTCATTTGAGGTATTTTACATTTGTTGCTGGAGCGACAACATATGTACATATGTACATATGCAACATATGTAAAATCATTTTTATTTCTTAGTGTTGAAACCAGCCATTTTCGCCCGATTAATTTTAGTCTATCGAAATGAAGTGGAATCGGTTTATTTTCTACGAATATTGAAATATCGATCCTTCTGTTTCATCCGTTTCTGCTGTTTCAATTTGGAAAGCAGGAGCTTTCACAGACGATTACAGCAGATTGAATGTTGTGACCGCTACACCACCGGTTCTGGCCACTGATTGCTGGTCTACTGCACGACTTTTGAATCGCACTGTCCTCATTTGTTTCAATGAGTACGTTTTGAATTTTTGTTTGAATTTTTGTTATGTTGTTCCACTCATGGAGACAACGGGTGCGTGGAAGAAACCCTCGTGTTTCTCGCGCATTATTCGACGGGTGGGATCCCTTGTGGCTCCGCTCCGTGCTGTGAAAGGCCTAACCTTTTGGGATGTGCTTCGGAAAGGGTTTGAGCAGTGCAGAATGAACACATGGTGTTTGAGTACTATCTACACTTTATTCATTATAATCATAATCACTGAATACTAATATATACACTATATTTACACTTATGCGATTAATGCGCATGCGAATGCCCCATTATTCTCTTGCTGGTAGAATTGCACTCCTGTAGAAAATCTGCTGCTGATGTTATGGCTACCTTTGCAATAAGTTGCTAGTCTTGCTATTTGCTCTGGATTTGCACTTTGCACTTGCTACTTGCTCGACGGTTGAATAACGACTCCCCTCGGTCGGGAAGCTATCTTTGTGTGTAGTGTTGCACCCGAATAGAAAAAAGGGTGGGGACTTACGATTTAAGTTTTCCCTTCTCTCTTTCTCTCTTCAGTGCGTTTGACGGACTGAACACATTCTTTTACGAAAAATATCCTAATCGCATTTCACCGTCGTAGGTGAACATGTTCAAGAAACACAAGTAAAGAGTGAATTTATGGATTGTATTCAATCTATGCGTCTATTAACTAAGAAAATGTATCGAAACAATTTCAGAAATGCTTAAAAAAATATGAAGATGATGTCCTGTCCATTGTTGGCGAAGGACAACGATAGTTTTCCATTGAATTCGCTTGTTTATTACTTCGGGTTTCATTTTGAAATGGAACGACATTTGACAATTAACGTAGTGAATTACACACGGATACGACGAATATTAACCAACTGTAATTCGAGAGTCCATGGAAGTGTATGAAGCATAAACAAAATTCGAAATTGTCCTTTGAAGAGTTTATTGTCATACCATTAGCAAATCAACAAACACACACTCACAAAAAATAAGACGACCAAAACCAACTCTCTCGTAGTCTTTCGAAAAGCAGTTTGAGAATTATAAAGTCCTCTCTTAGAACCCATTTACACATTGCGATCAGCTGATCCGGTATGGAAA
The DNA here is from genome assembly GCF_029784135.1 of Toxorhynchites rutilus septentrionalis. Taxonomy (NCBI): domain Eukaryota; kingdom Metazoa; phylum Arthropoda; class Insecta; order Diptera; family Culicidae; genus Toxorhynchites; species Toxorhynchites rutilus. The sequence continues at coordinate 335,687,526 of NC_073745.1, read as the reverse complement.
AGAGAAACAAATTTTTGAACCAATACGCTTTTTTTTTTTTGAACCGATTCGTATGCGACTCGGATGTTAGTTTTAACTGTGTAAACCCGGCGTTAGCTTGACTGAGAAGCAGCTCGATGGATGGAGCGAGACTAGAATGGAAATCGCGAATTGAATTTATTTTATTCTTCCGCCTGGAGCAATGGCGGAACCTGGTTTAATATTGTTCTTCGGCTTTGATACGGTGCCTCGTGAATATCGTGAGAGTACATTCTGAAGCAAATTGCGTGGTCACAGAACCGATGCTGACGGTTTGTCGCAGCGAAAGCCAAATGCGCTCCTTTTTTTTCGTTGATACACTATGCTATGGTATTGTAAAATTTTGCCTCGCTGCAGCATTAGTTCTTTTTTTTTTTTTTGGTTGGCACAGTTTGACTTCATTTTGGCAAAATTCTTCAGTTGATGCCAAAATTCCACCACAATTCTACAGAGCGAGAAGAGTTAAAAACCAAAAATTTTTCGTGACACGACTGAATTTTCGTTTTTCAATATGTTCCCGAAAGACATAATCCTACGTCAAAAATTAGATGAAAGAATCAGAAAATGGGTCTCAGCGCTGATGCCTTCTCCTGAACTGGAGCCATGTTTTTCTTTCGTTAATCCATTTCTTTATCTCGATCGCTTGATTCTGCGGAAGGGTCCATTCGCTGTTCCGTTACCTGTACTGTATTTTTGACGTAGGACTCTACTCTAAAAAAGTAAGGATGACAAATCAGGAAACATGTCACGTTTTTATGGCATTGTTTCAACGTCAAAAACAATTTTTGTTGCGTACGAATTTTGATAAATTGCAGACTCATCGAATCGGAATTCGTTTGATATGCTCCAAATTACGAATTGATTCTACTCTATATTACGAATGATTCCAGTTCCTATTACGTCCCGAAATGGTTTCAATTTACGAAAATTGACAGTATTCCCATGTTTTCACACATTTGTTTTGTGCATTCCCGTATCCGTGGTGGTACCAGTGCTCACACTAACGAGCAACTAACGGGTTGGCGAAACACAATTTACGTTTACCACTGCGAATAAGGCGCACGTGAATCGCTCGCTCGAAATACAAATGCGGTATACGAAGTGCATGGTAATAACCACTTCGGAGGGTCGATTTCGTTACTAACCTCAAACCCACAGTGGAGACTCCATGAAATGATCGGTAATGGTGTAGGCCAGTTTCATGCCGTCTGGTGAAAAGTGCTTCTGTACGTTTGCATCTCACGCATATATTGTTGTTTTTTATGGGTTGCCGAATGAAAATTCAAGCGATCAAGAAATGGATTACAATGGTGGCGGTTGAAAACTTTTCTGGAAAACTTCTCCATGGGTATATTTCACTTTTTCTAATACTGTTTCCGACCGCTTTCTCCTAGCCGGTATATGTATCTAACATCTTCTTCATAACTGGAAAGATATCTGCCCTAGGGATCACCTGAGCTCCAAACAGGCAGCGTTTTTCGAGTACCTTTTCTTCTCAATGAATATTTAGTGGGCTCTATTTCTATATAGTTTTTTCAAGATGGGTGAATTTACGGTACATTTATAGAACTTGCGGATCTAAACGGATGTCTGAATTTAAAATCTGGCATCGGAAAATAGATTGTTAAAAATCTTGGAATCAAAAATAGGCATCTTGAATCTGCGTCCGGGAGGAAGAACTTCAAATCTGGGATCAAAAAGTTTAGCGTCTGTAATCTGAGTTGGAACCAGAATCTGGAATCGAGAATTACGAATCTAAATATTACATCTAGAAACCTAAACTTGAAATGTGCAGTTCTGAAATCGAAGATAGTATATGGGATTTGGAGTTGAGAATCTCAATCCGAAACCTCTTCAAAAAACCAAATATCTCAAAAACTAAATAGAAGAGTTTGGGTGTATGAGCCATGGATCGGAATGTAGAATTTGTAATTTGGAATCTACAATAAATAATTTGGAAAAAAAACCGCATCCTATAGCTGATTCAAGACTTCGGTGTCTGAATAGATTGTGAATTTGAAAACCATTTTTAAAGATCGGAATCTGAGGTCTAAAATCTAAGATGTAAGAGATCCGGGCATCCTGAATATAGAGTATGAATCTAAAATTCGCACTTTTTTAAGTAGTTTTAAGTTTTAAGTACTGAGAAAAGAATAATCTAACTGTATTATAACATATTTTTATTTCCATATTTTTCTAATAATCTTTGGTAGGTGAACATTCGTTAAGCTGGGACCGGTTTAACAGGTTATAATATTCGTCAAATAGTCAAATCGTATACCATAATTGACTGCTGTACTTTACGAACTCGCTGGCAGGCAGTGCTCGAATCTGAACACTACATACCGATCGTAAATCGGGGATCTACTGCTGGACCGTACAACATATTTTCATCCCACCGCTGCTTCATCCTGCTTCCCACAAAGTATGAAAACGGAAAAAAAATCATTCCATATCATCACAGAGCTTCTCCTCAACTTCTCTTCGATTCTTCCTACATGAGCCCTAACCGGGCCCAAAGCTGCCGAGGGAGATGGTGGTGATGTATGGTTTCGCATCAACATAAACATCGCGAAGCGAGAAAGAGGGAGGGAGGGAGAAAGCGTATGTGAGGCTTATGCTGCTGCTGCTGCAGCAGCATAGGCACACTGTGGGTCCCTTTCCGGTCCATTTGGGAAGGAAAAATATGTACACACAATAACGCCGGGCACACGAGAGAAATGAAGAAGAAAAACGCGATTCGAGGCAGCAATCTCATACTAGCGCTCACATTTACACACACTCACTCTGTGACGGATGACGGAAGCGGGCATTCTACGAGGAGCGCTCGCGACACACATAAATCGAACCCCCGATGGTATGTTGTGTGTGGCATATACTATATGTTGTTCAGTGTCAGCTGTGTGTGGAGAGAGAGAGAGAGAGAGAGAGAGAGGGAAAACGAGTAGAATATGATTTTATTGCCTCGCCGAGAGGAACCCACCCTGATGTTTTAGGCCCGGGGTGAAGCAGGGGTGAATAGCCAAACACGCAAAGCAAAACAACCACAGGACTGATAGAGGAAAAAAAAAGTTTTGTGGAAAAACTATGTGAATATAGATAGACCTCGTCGTCGTCGTCGTCGTCGTCGTGGATGTTGATGGTGCTGGTGCTGATGAATGTGTGGCAAACAAGCAAGGGGAGAGACATAGAGGAATCGAAGGATAGATAGAAAGAGCCAGAGGGAGAGAGAGTGGCACAGCATAAAAACAAACTGTCATCTGCTGGCTCCTGTCATGATAGCGCACTTTTGAAACTAAGGGTGAAATAAACTTTCGGAAGTTGATAAAAGGGATGAAGAAGGGGGTAGGTGAGAAACGGTGACGGACGAGATTGTTTCCAGTTTTGTTTTTTTTTGTTTGATTGACTCAACTGTTGGAGGAATGGAAAATGGTTCGCGTGAAGCGAAACACACAGAACCACACTCCATCAGGCGGTGCACATGCACATGTATGTATTGTATGGCATATCGAACAATTCTTGAGGAACCTCTATCTCACTCTCTCTTCTCTCTCTCTTCTCTCTCTCTCTCTCTCTCTCTCTTCTCTCTCTCTCTTCTTTCTCTCTTCTCTCTCTCTCTCTCTCTCTCTCTCTCTCTCTCTTTCTCTCTCTCTTTCTCTCTCTCTCTTCCCTCTCTCTCTTTCTCTCTCTTCCCTCTCTCTCTCTCTCTTCTTCCTCACTCCTTCTCTCTCTCTCTTCTCTTTCTCACTTCTTCTCTCTCACTCCTTCTCTCTTCTCTCTCCCTCTCTCTTCTCACTCTCCCCTCTCTTTTATATCTCCCCCTCTCTCTTCTCTCTCTCCCCGTCTCTCTTCTCTCTCACTCTCTCTTCTCTCTCCCTCTCTCTTCTCTCTCTCCCCGTCTCTCTTCTCTCTCCCTCTCTCTTCTCTCTTTCCCCGTCTCTCTTCTCTCTCTCTTTTCTTTCTATCTCTCCCTCTCTCGCTATTCTCTCTCTCTTTCTCTCTCTCTCTTTCTCTCTCTCTCTCTCTTTCTTCTCTCTCTTTCTCTCTCTCTCTTTTTTTTCTCTCTCTCTCTTTCTCTCTCTCTCTCTCTTCCCTCTCTCTCTCTCTCTTCCCTCTCTCTCTCTCCTTCTCTCTCACTCCTTCTCTCTTCTCTCTCCCTCTCTCTTCTCTCTCTCCCCGTCTCTCTTCTCTCTCTCCCCCTCTCTCTTCTCTCTCTCCCCCTCTCTCTTCTCTCTCTCTCCCTCTCTCTTCTCTCTCTCCCCCTCTCTCTTCTCTCTCTCCCTCACTCTCTTCTCTCTCTCCCTCTCTCTCTTCTCTCTCGCTTTGAAAATTAACTCTAAGCCTCAATAAAGGTTGTTGACTGTTCGCTGGCTGGAGCGAGACTGTAATACAAGTCGAAAATAACATCTTTCCAATTTTCGTCCGGTGCAATAGGCTGGTAAGCGGTGGAACTTAAATTGGAAGTATTTTCCTTCTCCTTCGTATCTTTTACGTCAGCGCAAGAGCTCGGGAGCAAGAGAATTGAACGCGACCGATCAGCAGCTGAACAACAACTGACGGTTTGCCGTAGCTAATGCATATTTTATTGCGCACACTTCTGTTTTTTTGTTATATTCAATTCCATACCAAAACCATAACATTTTTTAAATGTTGAGTTAATGTAACAGATAGTTACTATTGTTAACTGTTGACAAAAAAATGGCAAAAATCAAAACACTTATGCAGCCATTCCATGGCAAACCGATATAGTAGTTCTCAGATTTTCATCAAAGTGGTAGATTTGTTCTTTTTTATGTTTTTTTTCGTTAGGGTGGCCATTTCCGGTTTAGGGTGGTCCGAAAAAAATCACTTTTTTCCAAAAAGACTTTTTTTCAAAAATTCATGACATTTGAACTACTGAACCGATTATAATGATCGACATATCAAATTAAATCCAATCACCTCGTTTTAGTTACAGAAAATATACATTTTGTTCTCGTTATTATTAATTGTATTTGTTTTTCCATGGTTTTCATAGTCTCGGGACCAAGGGCGCCATATTTTTAAATATTTTTTCTAGAAAGCTGAGGATTTTTTACATAAAATATCTGGAAATCAGAGATGTGTTCCTTTTTGTTTTTAAGTTATAATTTTACAAATTCAACCGATGGTTCAAAAAATCATTTTTCACCTTTATCTCAAAAATGACTTCAAAAAATCATGACTTTTGAACTACTGTACCGATTTAGATGACCAAATTAAAGCACTTTAGCTTGTTTTCAAAAAATACCATACTAACGAATAAGTTGGATTCTAGATGCATAGATCCAGTGCAGTCACAAAGAAATATCAAACGAAGACTAAAAACATGTAAACTTTGATAAACCATAACTTAAAAACGAAGAGAACACATCTCTGATTTTTGGATATGTTGCGTAAAAAAACCTAAGCTTTCAAGAAAATATAAAAAATATAGCGTCCTTGGTCACGAAACCATGTAAACTATAAAAAACAGATACAATCAATGATTACTAAAACAGAATTCACTTTCTTCGCAAATGTAATAATTTTCCAAAAAAGCTAGCTCATTGGCTTTAATTTGAAATATCAATCATCTAAATCGGTCAAGTAGTTCAAAAGTTATAAATGTTTGAGAATAGGAAAAAGCGGAAAAAATCGATATTCCGAACTATCGGTTATGTTTGAAAAATCATAACATAAAAAGAACACATATCTGATTTTGAGATATTTTATGTAAAAAATCTTCAGCTTTCTATAAAAAAAAAAATATAAAAAAATGCGCTCTTGGTCCCGAGACCATGAAAACCATAAAAAACCAATACAATCAATAACAATGGAAACAAAATTTAAACTTTCTGCAACTGAAATAGTTTTCCTAAAATACGAGGTGATTGGCTTTTATTTGATACGTAGATTATCAGAATCGGTCCAGTAGTTCATAAGTTATTAATTTTTGAAACAAGTTATGTTAGGAAAAAAGTGATTTTTCGGACCATCCTAAAATGGAAATGGTCACTCTAACGAAAAAAATAAATAAAATACGAATTTAATTGTTTGCGGCCACTTTTCATGAAAACACTTTTCATGGAAATCTGAGAACCACTATATCGGTTTGACATGGAATGGCTGTATGTACGTATGAACAGAGTAGATAGTAGAGAGTAGTTAGTAGAGAGTAGTTAGTAGAGAGCAGATAGTAGACAGCAGATAGTAGACAGCAGACAGTAGACAGCAGATAGTAGAGAGCAGATAGTAGAGAGTGAATAGTAGAGAGTAGATAGAAGAGAGTAGATAGTAGAGAGTAGATAGTAGAGAGTAGATAGTAGAGAGTAGATTGTAGAGAGTAGATAACAGAGAGTAGAGAATAGAGAATAGAGAATAGAGAATAGAGAATAGAGAATAGAGAATAGAGAATAGAGAATAGAGAATAGAGAATAGAGAATAGAGAATAGAGAATAGAGAATAGAGAATAGAGAATAGAGAATAGAGAATAGAGAACAGAGAATTTACATGGGAAAAGTTATTCGAACAACAACTTTTTCATGTTCTTCTTTGAAAAATTGCTATTAATGTTCAATTCGTAACATTTTTATGTACTCATTATCGCATTTCAAATGCTCTGATAACTTTTCTCAATGTAAAAACATGTCAAGAACATGTCAAACGTGAGAATTTACACACAAATAGAGAACAGAGAATAGAGAATAGAAAATAGAGAATAGAAATAGAGAATAGAGAATAGAGAATAGAGAATAGAGAATAAAGAATAGAGAATAGAGAATAGAGAACAGAGAATAGAGAATAGAGAACAGAGAATAGAGGATAGAGTGTAGAGAGTAGAGAGTATAAAAGGAAAAACAAAGAAAGAGCAACTAGTGAACGCAGAGAAGCAGTAGATGAAAAACGACATGGAGACATTAGGAGTGAAAAAGAAACATGAAGAAAATAGAAAAAAAAAAGTTGCAAAGCTATTCCGATGACTTCGCGGGAATCTAATGAAAACATGGTACTGGGCCGCTAATGATTAATAAAAAAAGTGTCCGGATTTTAAATCACGGTACAATGAAGAAATTCACTAATTTTGAATAAATATAACATGATTTTGTGGAATTTTGTGATTCATTACATACATTAAAGCCTTCTAATTCTATAGCAACGATATTTTTAAGTACTTGAAGTTATCATCGTAAGCGCTTAAGTGTACGGATATCGATGCATTACAATATTCGGATTCGATGCGAAAGCTTTAGTATTACATTAGAAAAACAGATGTCCACTGCAGTATTTATCAGTGCACGAAATCGATTCACAGCGGAGATTTTGGCCACTGTCTGCAAGGGAACTTGGAAATAAGACGGACAGATTAAGAACATCGCTTGTATTTTTGGAAACTTATGTTTTCCAAATGTTAAATACGGAAAAATGTTCAATATGACGAATTTCATGCCAACTCGACTGGCCGTTGACAGCACACCATCTCAGATATCAGTGAAACGTTGTGGGTGTAAAGACATGGGTGCAAACTTGAAATATTCGAAAAATAATTAGACTACTTTTTGGAACAAGCCAAATTTTTTTCTTAAATTTTTACAAAATATTATAACATAAAAACTATGATACCTACAAAATGCATGTCAAAAGATGAAATTAAATTTTTACGAAAAAATACCAAAACATTTTTGGAAAAAAATTTAGCTGGAAAAAAGTTATTTTAAAAATTAAAATTCATTTTTCTCAAAAACGTGTATTTTTTTAAATTCCCAAAAATATATATATGAATAGCCCTTAAAATTTTCAACAAGTCGTCCATACATCGGAAGGGGCCTACAAAGTTTTAGTCAAAGAATGAAATATAGGAAATTATTTTGGTTTTCATTAAAAATTATCAAAAAATATTTTGGAAAAAAATTTCATTGAAAAAAAAATATTTTGAAAATTAAAATTAATTTTTCTCGAAAGCATGTGCTTTCAAAGTTCTGAAAGAAATAGAAATAAATAGCCCTGAAAATTTCCAACAAGTTTTCCATACATCGGACGATGGGCACATGTACATGGGAAAAGTTATTCGAACAACAACTTTTTCATGGTCTTCTATGAAAAATTGCTATTAATGTTCAATTCGTAACATTTTTATGTACTCATTATCGCATTTCAAATGCTCTGATAACTTTTCTCTATGTAAAAACATGTGAAGAACATGTCAAACGTGAGAATTTACACACAAAAGTGTTACGAAACATTATTTTTTTCAGAGTCTTCATACAAAAATGACTTACAAAAGTTTATATTTTAACAAGATATATATATATATATATATATATATATATATATATATATATATATATATATATATATATATATATATATATATATATATATATATATATATATATATATATATATATATATATATATTTGGGAATTAATTTGAGAAAAATGAGTTTTAATTTTTAAAATAACTTTTTTGTCAGCGAAATTTTTTTGGTAATTTTTTGTGAAAATTTAAACAATTTCCTACATTTAGTATTTTGTAGGTATCATAGTTTTTAAGTTATACATTTTTGTAAAAAATTTGGCTTTTTACAAGAAGTAGTCTAATTATTTTTCGAATATTTCAAGTATGCAACGTTTCACTATCTGAGATGGTGCTGCCAACTACTAAGACGAGTTGGCATGAAATTCGTCATATGCAAATCAATATATTCAAACAGAATTATTCGGTCAAATGTTTCATACAAAAATTATCTTCATTGTTTTTAGTGGAATAAAAACAGCCCGAAAAGTTGAACATTTTCTGTAGTGCAGCTGGAAAAGACTATGAGGGTAAAACGGACAGGCAATGTTATTCGCATAGCGTAGAAGTTCATAGCTTCTTCAATCGGTAACATTTCACTGTCCGTCTTACGGCGCCAGTACAGTTTTTTGAATCATTCATAATGTTCACCAACAAATTAATTTTGGGCATTCATGCCATAGCTCCGAGTTTTCCATTCTTGGTTTAAAAATTTACATTCTCGTTTTTATACTACATAAATAGGATTTGAAGAAAAAGTTCATGGAACTGCACCAGGAACGCGCCAGAAAATGATGAACAGTTGTGCTCTCTTTGGTCTCAAGAACGCGGAAACCACAAATAACTATTTTTTGTAAGGTTTCGCCAAAAAGTAGACTTTTGACTCACAGTTCGATATTTGTCATCTTTCAGTCGGAAATCGGAACAGTCGTTCAAAAGTAATGAATTTTCTTAAATGGGTATATTCGACAAAAATCGATAAAAAGCTCGATTTGTAGGCCTTCCTAATGCAGGTTAAGTCACAATTTTTCCTAATCGGGAGATTAGAGCGAAATTAAAGTATTCTTCTTGGTAGATCCTTCTTTACGGAATTGATGAATGAATAGAATGAACCTGTTGCAATTTTTTATTTTTGGGATTCCTTTTTGTTGATTTTTTCTCGTTATTGAGCAATTGAGCGCCCGAGATTCCACCGGTATTCATCGCCATGTGTTGTTCATTAGAAGTTATAAAATCGTTGTTATCGGCAGGTCGTTGTTTGATACCCGCTCTCGGCTCGGAGGTACGCCTAATTAGCCAGTGTAAACATCACACAATCATTTAACCTTGTGGGGGTATTTCGGTTTGCCTGGTCTTGCTCGCATGCTTGCTTGCTTGTTTTCTTCTTTCACACCATGAGTGGCGAGTTGTTGTTACCGGCCACGTTCTTCACCCCACACTTCACCACCACCCCATCCCTCGTTAACGCTTTTGTTCACGACGAGGACACGCTTCTCGATAAGAACTTTGGCTTTAAAACGGTATATTTTGACACGTATCTCACCTCGCGTTCGCGCGTTGTCTTCTTTGCGACGCGGATGATTTTTTTGGTATTCTCCACCCTGGAGAGCCCCTTCTTTCAGTTCTTATTTTTTTCAGGCCTTCAGAAGGCGAAATGCGCAATATTGTTTGGTTAGTGATAACGGACCTCGAGAGCCGTGTGGTCGTCGGTAATCAATTACCGATGTCTTTGGAGCGGTGGTGAAGCAACCGAACAGGTTGTGTGCCGGTCCGTTTCGGGCGACAGCTGATTCGTCATTGATATGGAATTTGATAATCGATTACCAGATATGTAGGTGGCATATGGGGCGGTAGCGGTGGGGAAACAGCGGAAATTGTACCCGCGCAACTGTACTTTTTCACAGCTTTCAAAACACCGGATGATTATTCCAGTTCCGCATATTTCCACAGCGTTTGGTAAACATCACACAAACGTCGTCGTTGTCGTCGTCACACACATGGCATTTTGCGCAATGTCATCCGATCCACCCGGCCTGACTTCGGCGGCAAAGGGCTAAGCGAGCCGCCGAGAGAGAGTGGTGAGTGTGAGAAAGGAAATTTGTGACCGTCATCAACTGTTAGTTGCGCGTTGTTTATTTACGTGGCGAGGATGGAGAGGGGGCGGGGATAGTTACGCCACGTGAAGCGGCACTGGCACCAGTAATTCGCGATCTAATGACCAACCGCACGCGCTTTGGCTCCCAGGAGAAACGGGAAAACCACTCCGCTCTAGCCTCGGATGGCGTTGTGTTTGCACAGGTTGAACTTGAAACGCCCATTCAATAGTCTGATTTAATCAGCGAAGTTTGTAAAACGAGTGCCACACGCAAATCCCCGACCTCTTCATGAGCAGCAGGGCCTCGAAAAAACTGCTGATCCAATACCGTCATAAGTAGCATTTGTAAGGAAACGGTGAATGGAATAAACCGCGTCATTCGCGCCGTATAAATACGGAACAGAACATTACACCCCGAGGGGTGGGAGGGTTGAAAGGGTGCTTGGTGGTGGTGGTGGCGAGTCCAAACGAACCAAGCTTCATTCATCTCGTTCACTAACCCCTTTTTTATCGGTTTCATCTTTCTCTTCGACACTCTCTGCTGCTGCGTTCTTCAATGCCCGCCGTGTGAAATACTCCGATTTTGTGGGTCCATTGTGTGTCCCTTCTTCTAATGAACTCCTCCGTTATGGATGAGAAATTTCCGTTTGTTCGGCGGAGAGAGAGAGAAAAACTAATTGTATGTCTGTTGGATGTTCCTCAAATCAATCCATCTCTCTATCGATGAAGCCTTCCCGCGCAGCCTTCCAGCCTGAAGTCTCAAACCGACACAACAACTGGTCGCGCGGTGGTAATGGGCGCGCGCGGTAAGTGACCGAAACGTCAAATTATTACGGTTATTACGGCCACCCGACCCCCGATCACAGAATAGCGCGGCGCAGCCGGGGAGGGATAATTTTCAGCCGCATTAAAGCCTACGGGAACCTTCGCCACTTCCAGGTTTTTTTTTTGGGCGTCGGTTTGGTTGTTTTTGATCTTCCGGACCCCGCTCACTCTCTCCCTTTCCCGTGGAAAGCGGGAGAAAGGAAGAAACACATCGAGAAAAAAAAAACGGAACCAGGTTGGAGGTAGATTTGATCGTAATGAGCTGCGGGAATAAAACAATCACAAAACAACAACATACGGAACAAAACACAAAAAAAACCAGCAGAAATACGAAAAATCGACACACGAGTGATGAGTGGTGAGAACCGAAGAAAATGAAGACTAGAGGAAGAAATGGTTTCCTGTCGTCCCCTCCCACAGGCCTTTGGACCCTCCGCGCAGACCGCGCAGATGGGCCATTGTTTTGTTGCTTAGGCGCACTGTGTGTAGAATATGCGCGCCGGGGTTAATGGCGGTCGAGTTTATTTTGGCTCTGGCGTGTATATCGTGTAACCGATCTAATCTTGATCGACGTGAAAAATAGGCGCACAACGCTTACCTTCTTCGAGGGATTGTTGTGTGTAAAAGGGGGGGGGGTTTCACACCGCGCCGTGCCGCTGCCGCGTTAAGGAGTACTCCGTTTGTCGAATTACCACCATATAAGCGGCGCTGGTTGGTTGCTCCGGAGTAGGGGTGCGGCGCGGGAGGACGGCGATCTCTTTATGCGTGAGGTGTACGCGATTTGCGTTTGCATTTGTTTTTCGGTGTTTTAGAGAATGATGTGGATGATGTGGATCATTCCAGATAATGTCGGTGGTTAAAGGCAATATGACGACAAGTCAAATACCATATGGTATACCGACATACAAATATGCATAATAGGAAGAACACAAAAATATTGTTAATAAAAAATATACGTTTGTTTTTAACGTTTAACTAAGGTTTTTCATCGTGTATTGAACAATTCCACGCCGAGTCAGCCGGCCGCTATTTTTTTTTGAAACATGGTTTTCATGATGGAAACTACCTAAAATCACAATTTTCTTTATCATGTGACGAATTTAAAATACGATATATTTTTTTAAAGGGTTTATTCAAAATCATTGATCTTTCTCTCAAAAAATCGTAACTAAAAATCCAGATGTCTGATTAAAATTGAGGGGCTTAGAACGCAAGGGGTGTAAGTGACTTGATCGATTTCTCTTCATCAACTTTTTATTAAGTTAATAACTCAACTGCAAAAACGTTCCAACTTAAGTTTGCTATAGAATCCGATAGATGAGGTTCTGACCTACCTTCCACATTGTGAAAAACAGTTGGGAATGTATTTGCTGCGAAGCTATCACCAAATCACTTACACCCTATTCATTCTAAGCCCCCTCAATTGGTATTGAGAAATTAATGAACTATTCAGGAAAAATAACATTTTGAACCCACTGTTGAAAAATATTACTCAAAAATTTAATTTGATATTGAAAATTTTTATATCTCAACCGCCCCCCACCATTGGATTTTTTTGGTTTTTTTTTTTGAAAACCCTTCCAATTTAACAAATTTTAACGAACGGTGATCTCATGACAAATTCATCAAAATAAAGACATGAATTTTCGAAAAATTTATAAAATTTTAAGGCTTTGTGAAACCGTAACCATTTATGAAAAGAAACATAAAAATACAACACAAATGCAATGAACAAGCACCACAAGAATTGAACAGACACTGGGTGAGAGGAAATATTGCAATTTAAGCTCCGCCCGTTTTCAATTTAGTGGGTATAAATAAGCTATTCGCGATTTCAAATACACCCTCCTGCTTCTGATCCAGGTCCAGTCTATCCTAATAGGGGAAGGATGGAAAAGACGGACACCTTAAGTAAACGTTGATTTTTTTTCGTGAATTTCACAAAAAAATAAATATAAAGCTATCTCACCACAAATTGATAGTCTAGGTCTCTTTTTATAATAAAATTTGACTTTGAGGCAGAAATTTTGCAAAGATTAAGTCGGGAAAGACGGACACTTGGCGGGAAAGATGGACACCTAAGGTGGGAAGGATGGACACTAAGTGAAAATTCAACTTTATGTATTCAACATGTTTTGGAGGTCTTCAAATAGGTCTTGAAAATGATCGTACAAAAAGGCTAGACTACAATAACTTAGAAGCAATTGTAATTTTTCTCATTTTCTCATGTCTAAAATAGCTTCCGGCATTCGGAATGACAAATTCGAACGTTTTAAAAACCGCTCTGCTGATTCGGCCATGATATCTGGTTGCACTTGCAAACGTAAGATACACCGGGGCAAGTTGGAACGATTTTTTCGAAGTTCAACATGAAAGTTATCTTAAAAAATCACTAAATCACTAAATTGAAATCTGTTTGCAGCATATACACGGTATAACAGATGACTTTCAATAAAAAATTCACACTGGATGCTTCGAAAAATATCAATTTTGAAAATGTTTAGTTTTCATATGCATTATTTCCCGTTGTCTCGTAGAGCGGGGTAAGTTGAAACGCGGAATTATAATGAGTTTAATGTGCGGTTTTGCTTCTCGAACTATCTACAACTGTTTTATGAAACACTAAATTGAAAGAATTTCATATAAACATTTCGGAAAGAGGGGTTTTGGTACAAGTGAGATGTGGGGGAGGGGTCTAATACACACAAAATGGACACACCATACTAGGAATTAATATACGAAACAATAACATCAAGAATACTATGTTAGACGGTCATGTCAGAGTAGAGTCACTCGAAACGGCCGCTATTGAGGTTTATGGGAAAAGAAAAAAAAAAAAGAAAGAAAAGAAAAAGAAAGGGAGGAGAGGATGGCTTGTCGAAAATTGTTTAGGAATAAATCCAACTAAATCTAAATATGTTTATGCAAATGACGATTTGTTTCATGTTGTGTAGGGAAGAAGCAATCATCGACAAATAACGTCCGGCATCTGCAGTAATGTTTTAAAAATAGTCGATTTTCACTGGTTTCAACATACCCCTGGGTTGGAAAAAACATGGGGTGAGTTAAACTGCACAGAGCTATACAGAAAATGTTTTTTCAGTTTAGTATTTTGCACCACACCCGAATGTTGTTCTTTTTATGTTGTAGAAATGTGGAAAATTGTGTAAATGGAATTAAAATTTAATCGCCAGTGACCGAGTGTGAGTCTACTACGAAAAAAACCGCTGCGATAGCATTCGCGATTACGTTATATGGTCAGCTTGTGTACTCTTCTCGCGAGGCCAAGAACGGATTATCAATCAACCACCTTCAATTGCTCCTACAAAACCACAACCACAAAACCATTTAGAATCTACATGCGAATCTTACATGAAAAACTATAGATTCAGTTTTATCCTAGGACTAACCATTCTTGAGATAGAACCATTTTTTAAAGTGAGAATAATGTTAGTGAAATTTTTATTCGATGTCGGAATCTTAGTCGCAGGGTTGCCACATTGATTTCTGCAACATTTTCTGAAAAAAAGAACTGTATATCTGTATTTTTATCAAAAAAAACTGTATAAAAAATCTGTATCAAAAAACTAACGGAAAAAATGAAGAAAAAGGTTCATTTTAATTTTGAATCAACCATGTAAAAAAACAAAGTTTATTAGCAAAAAGGTGGCGGATTTCATGCCAACTCGACTGGCCGTTGGCAGCACCATCTCAAATAGTAGTGAAACGTTGTGGGTGTAAAGACATAGGTCATTTAAGCAACTTTGCATACTTGAAATATTCGAAAAACAATTTTTGGAAAAAGTCAAATTTTTTTCTTAAATTTTTACAAAAAATTATAACTTAAAAACTATGATACCTACAAAATTCATGTCAAAGGATGAAATGTAGGAAATTGTTTAAATTTTTACGAAAAAATACCAAAAAAATTTCGCTGAAAAAAAATATAAACTTTTGTAGAAGACATCAACTTTATATCTTTTATAGTTTTTGGAATATGTCATTTTTGTATGAAGACTCCTGAAAAAAAATTACGTTTTGCTCGTAACATTTTTGTGTGTAAATTCTCACGTTTGACATGTTCGTGACATGTTTCCAAATAGAGAAAAGTTAGCAGAACATGTAAATTGCGATAATGTATACATAAAAATGTTACGAATTAAACATTAATAGTAGTTTTTCAAAGAAAAAAAATTAAGTTATTGTTCGAAAAACTTTTTCCATGTAAATGTGCCCTTCGTCCGATATATGGAAAATTTGCTGGAAATTCTAAGGGCTATTTATATCTATTTTTTCAGAATTTTAAAAGCATATGTTTTCGAGAAAAATGAGTTTAAATTTTCAAAGTATTTTTTTTTTCAATTAAATTTTTTTACCAAAAATTCTTTGATAATTTTTATGAAAACCTAAGTAATTTCCTATATTTCATTCTCTGACCGTCTTTTTGTAGATGTTATAGTTTTTAATTTAAGATTTTTCGAAAAAAAGTTGGAAAAACTCAAAATTTAAAAAAAACCTACAAAAAATATCAGACCTACAAAATTTTAGTCAAAGAATGGAATGTAGGAAATTATTTTGGTTCCATCATCCGATGGAATTTGGTTCCGATTATTTTGGACGACTTGTTGGAAATTGTAAGGGCTATTCATATATATATATATATATATATATTTTTGGGAATTTTAAAAAAATGCGTTTTCGAGAAAAATCAATTTTTATTTTTAAAATAACTTTTTTGTCAGCGAAATTTTTTTCCAAAATTTTTTTGGTAATTTTTTGTGAAAATTTTAACAATTTCCTACATTTCATCCTTTGACAAGAATTTTGTAGGTATCATAGTTTTTAAGTTATAAATTTTTGTAAAAAATTAAGAAAATAAATTTGGCTGTTTCCAAAAAGTAGTCTAATTGTTTTTCGAATATTTCAAGTATGAAAAGTTGCTTAAATTACCCATGTCTTTACACCCACAACGTTTCACTACTATCTGAGATGGTGCTGCCAACTCCTGAGACGAGTTGGCATGAAATTCGTCAGGTAGATGAAAAAAAAGCACTGTAATAAATCTAATATTTCAAATTGAATTGAAAAAAAAAATTGTGAATTCTGTATCTTTGCTGAAAATCTGTAATTCTGTATATATAGATTCTGTATCTCCAACTTGAATAAAAAACCTGTTGAATACAGAATATTCTGTATATGTGGCAACCTTGCTTAGTTGTAATGTCTAGCATTAATTCGCATTTTCTAATATTTAACAAACATGATTTTAGTTATATTAAATTGGGTATATCTCGAGAATGGTTAGTCTTAGGATGAAACGTTATATTTAATTATGTAGTCTTTCGATTCCAAACCGATATATTGGTTCTCAGATTTTCGTGAGAATTTGTAGTATTTTTCCTTATCGCAGAATAATCAGACTACTATTTTTTAGTTTTTCATCAGGGTCTTCTTCTTGAATGGCGTTAACGTTCCCTGTGGAACTTTTGCCATCTCAACGTTTGCATTAACTAGCGTCATTTATTACTTAGTTGAGATTTTCTAAGCCAAATAACACGCCTTGAATGTATTCCGAGGGGCAAGCTCTAGAATACGCGTGATCACAGTGCAAGTCGAAGGAAATTTCTTTGACGAAAAAATCCCCCGGTCAGAACGGGAATCGAACCCGAACACCCGGCATGATAATGTGAGACGCTAACCACTCGGCCACGGGTGCACCAATCAAATTTGTGTTTCATTTGTATGGCATTTTCATTTTTTTT
Source organism: Toxorhynchites rutilus septentrionalis (assembly GCF_029784135.1). NCBI lineage: Eukaryota > Metazoa > Arthropoda > Insecta > Diptera > Culicidae > Toxorhynchites > Toxorhynchites rutilus. The sequence goes on along the minus strand of NC_073745.1, from coordinate 335,670,533 downwards.
ATTTTTTCATCAGGGTGCCCTTCTCCATTTTAGGGTGGTCCAAAAAATCTCTTTTCTCCCTTTTCTCCAATTTTTTTTTCGAAATTTCATAACTTTTGAACTTTGGTATGTCAATTGTCTAAATCGGCCCAGCAGTTCGAAAGTTATGAGTTCTTGAAAATAACATTTTTGGGGAAAAAAAGGAAACAATTCATTTTTTCGAACCGTCGGATATGTTATGTATTAAACTCCTAGCGCCCTTAACTCCTAAACCATGTAAACCATAACAAACAAATACAATCAATAATTACGAAAATAAAATTGATTTTTTTACAAGTGTAAAGAAAAAGAATATCTCATCGGCTTCAATTTGATATGTCGCTCTCCTCGATCCCCGATAGGCCCGATAGTTCAAAAGTTACAAATTTTTCAGAAAAATGCATTTTTTGGAAAAAAGAAAAAAATATTTCTCGTACCACCCTAAAATGGAAATGGACACCCAAATGAAAAAATAAAAAAAATGAAAATGCCATACAAATGAAACACAAATTTCTACATTACTCGAGAATTAATCAAGCAATAAATGCTTTCACGATGGTTAGACACTTCACCCCCCTCTCTAAGGGGGAGCTTCCATACAAATGAAAGACATATCTCTCCATAACTCGAAAACTAATCAAGAAAATGCCAAATTGCATGCGAAGGTTTTAGGAGACACGAAACGTTTCTATGGCGAATAGACACTCTTCACGCCTGTATGAGGGGGGAGGGGGGCTGCCATACAAATGAAGCACACATTTCCGCATAATTCAAGAATTAATTAAGCTAACGGTACCAAATTTGGCATGTGGAGGTTTATGATGAAGAAACATTTCTAAGGTGATTCGACACTCCTCCCCCCTCTCTAAGGGGGGCTCCCATACAAATGAAACATAAATTTCTGCATAACTCGAGAACTAATCAAGCAAACGAAACCAAATTTGGCATGTGGAGGTTTCAGGATGCAATAAATGTTTCTGTGGTGGTTCGACACACCTACACCCTCTCTTAGGGTGGTCTGTCATACAAATGAAAAACCAAATTTCTGCATAAATCGAAAACTTATCAAGTAAATGGAGCCAACTTTGGCATGTGAAGATTTTAGGGGCACGAAACGTTTCTATGGTGAAAAGATACTGCTCCCCCTTCTCTAAGGGGGAAGAGGAGAGAGGTCTGTCTTTATTCTATCATGTTTTCTGTATCAAACATTTATTCCATGTAACGGAGAAACATGTTAACTGCAAGTGGTTGGGAAATCTTGAACGAGAATTGTGTCTGAAAATAATCTGATATTACAATGATGAGTTTTGGTAGAAGTACTAGGAATTGTATAGTAGAAGGTAAATTCAATGGGGTCGATTAGAAGATCAATCAATGAACAGTTCTGCGATTGGACTCGTGAACTTGCGCTTAGTAAGAAAACGTGAATGTTTGAAGGTATAGATAACAAAAAACAAATTTTGTGCGGGACGAAGTTTGTCGGGTCAGCTAGTAAGCAATAAATCTATACAATTTAATTATTTAGTTCCCATTTAATTTCAGTAGGATTTCAGTACTACAGATATATTTTTGATTAAGGTGAAACTCACCCGTTTATGTTTAATTATGAATTTGTCATGAATAATGATGATCGTTCAGTAACTCGATAGGCAGTTTTGAAAACATAAAGGAAAACTGTACAAAATACCATTAACGGTTTGTCGAAAAAAATTGAATGTTCCATATCGGTTTAAGAGAACTTTTGATAAGGAAAAACAAACACATTAAGTTTATTATTAGACCAACAGTTTCAATTTAAATTTTCAACCTCAAGTCTTCAATTATTTTTTTTCCCAGTTTAGCCCTCAATTTCAAATCAAAATTTTTATTATGATCTAACAAGTATTATTCAAGCTAAGATTTTCTAAAGAAATAGTTCCTTACTTTAGAAATGCTCCTCATAAAAAGAATTGGAACCAAAATTAAAATAAAATAAAATAAGAAAAAGGAAATTCTAGATAGTCACAAAAAATGTAATTAAGGCAGAATCGACCATTTTATGCTGATTCTGTGTGGAATTGTGCGGCTCAAATGTTGTTACGGGGATAAATTGAGCGGCATTGGGTTGATGACTCGAGTACATGTTGTAGTTTATCACTGTTTGATATTTAGTGAATTTCATTGTTGTTTTTCCTGTTCTCAACCTGTTCCATCGATGAAAAACATGTAGTATGTAGTTTTGTCATTTTGACAGTACAGGGCGGACTCGATTATCTACATTCTCGGATATCTTTTCACGGTATATAATCGAGTCAGAAAAAATTGTTTTATTCGTTTTTTTGCATGTATTTTTCGTTTTTTGAATATAAAAGAGGAATTTAATTTTTGATTCATCCCCTTAAATTCCTAAAACACCTTTCACACATGAGAAAAATAAATATATCCAGATTCTCTCAGGAGGTGATAGACGATCATATTCGATTGAAAAAAACCCTTTTACGCATATGTTCGAATTTGAAAAAAAGACTGAGTTATAGAACTTTTTTTGTTGTTTCGTACTCTGTTGCCTCAAACTGGCTCTACATTACAAAGTACGCTACAGAAGACCTGTTGCTTTCATTTAAAAGATGAGAAAATTTAGTACAGGATATAGTAGTGGAACATCTTAATTAATGGATTTTAATAACATTTTGGAAGTGAAAAACTTCAAAGTTAATAATTTTCAATGCTTTATTAATAATTTCATCCTAAATATTTGTGCTAAACTAGATTGTTTCTATCAATTAAATTGAAGCCTTCTAACCGCTCTACAATTTGTTCTTTGACACCCAACGTCTTTCTTTCTCAATTTGGCTGCAATATCAATATAAACAAATCCTGGCGAAAATTCAAGCAAAATCAAAATCAAAAATCACGATTTTTACCCCACTGTACATGTAATAGTCACTTAAATTACACCTTAACGTTGAAATGTTACATTTCTGCTTGAAATGAGTCATATTTGAAATACTAAAAAAAAATTCCTAACTGTATATAATCGAGTCCAAAATTGTATACAATCGAATCCGACCTGTACAGCCAAATTGTTTTTGGTACCCTATACAATATTTTCCATACAGCTGGTGATTTGGTTTAGGGACACTGTTCACTCCCTTACCCAGCCAGACTCTTCGGAAATATTAAAAAAAAATTTTGTGCCGCGCAATACTGAAAAAAATCTGAAGAAAATCACACATATCTAGAAAAGTCGTAAGAACACATTTAATTTAAATGTGATCTTACGACTTTTCTAGATATGTGTGATTGAATGATTTAAATATAAATTAGAGTAGTACTGAATCTCTAAATCCCAATTTTTTTTTCGAAATTTCAATATTTTTTTAGTACTTAAATTTTTAATAAAAAATTTTTTGATAATTTTTCTTGATACACCGTAGTAAGATGCACATTCAGGATTTTTTTTTATTTTTATCTCGAAGCTTTTGACGAAAAAGTACGTTTTTCACCATACACCCTACATAGGGGTTCAAAAAACCGCCAAAATTTCTTATTTGATATCCTATACAGTATTTGGTTGATTTGGTACATTTGATATATTTCGAGATTGACAATGTATTGGATTATAACTTTTCTATGAATAAAATTAAAAAAATCGACCATTATTTTATTTTTTCAGACAGTCTCAGCTCAATAGAGGCAATCCGCTCAATGAAAGTTGATAAACGCTCATCTTATTTCCTAACAAGAATAAGACATCTATTGAGTGTTTCGGTCGAAAAATTATTCAAGATTACCTTAGCATGGGTTCCCTCTCATTGCTCCATTCCGGGGAATGAGAAAGCGGACTCGCTAGCTAAGGTGGGCGCTTTAGAAGGCACACTTTTTGAAAGGCAAATTGCCTATAATGATTTTTTTCACATTCCTCGTCAGGACACACTCGTTAGTTGGCAGCGCATGTGGAGTGAAGATGAGTTCGGTCGTTGGTTACACACGATTATCCCTAAGGTTTCGACGAGTGCTTGGTTTAAGGGATTGAATGTAGGTCGTGATTTCATTCGCGTGATATCTCGGTTCATGTCCAATCACTACAATCTAAACGCGCATCTCTATCGCATTGGGCTCGCAGCAAACAATCTTTGTGATTGTGGCGATGGCTACCACGACATCGAGCATGTTGTCTGGTCGTGTATCCGGTTCCATGCTGCTCGCTCTCAGCTCTCTAGAGCACTGAGAGCACAAGGCAGACCATCGGATATCCCCGTCCGGGATATCTTAGGTAGCCTTGATCCTGATCTTCTGCTTCATCTATACCTGTTCCTCAGAAACGCCGATGTCAACGTTTAATGATGTTTCCTTCGTTGTGTCCCTGTTTCATATCCCTCCTATCCGATCTATAAACTTTTACTTAGTCGCGGCAATACATACACACACTCTTTACAGATACACGGGCCAAAGGTTGTGCAGTCCACTGATGATTCAACAAGAGCCAAAGGTTGTACCGCTTATGACAACTCTACACGAGCTGATGATTGCGCCGGCTAGTGACCATTCTATCTTGGATTCCTCGAGTCGAGAAGACGCACCACGCTAGATATGGGGTACATACTAGGGTGGCGTTGCTGATTAATGGTCAGCTGCATCCCAATAGGAAGTATCCCGTGTCGGGCACACGTACAGAGCATTGGAGACAGCAACATCCCAATTACGAGAACACTTGTAATACTAACCTCGAGCCGACCGCGAGTAATCGGTTACATATTACTAACATAGATAATAAGAAAACCTGTCAAAATATTGAACTCCGGCCCCGTCAGGCTAACGCCATATGAGCCTTGATAAAAATATATATTTTGGAAAAATTAAAGGTGTTAGAATAACAACTTTTTTATTCCAGAATTTTAACCATAAGGATTTTTTAAATAGTTAAATGGACAAATTTAATATATCTTGAAAACGTCAATTGTTTAAATTCTTTGAATTCTTTGAGTTCAATCCTTTTTTATGAATAAAAGAAACAGTTTTTTGACGAAAACATTCTTCATTTGAAAATTTCAAATTTAAAGAATTTTGTTCGATAATGGATGAGAATGTGAAATTTTTGGATAATTACTTTTGTTGAATTTTTGTAGGACTTTGATACTATATTTGTTAGAGTTGTGCAATTTCGTAATGGTTCGAATTTTGGTTAAAATTTAACACAAATTATCTGTAGAAAATTTAACCATTATTGAGTTGAAAATCAAAAACAAATCTTGTGGTTGTAGGTTGTGTTTTGATAATTTTTTTAGAAGTTGCAATTTTAACTTGAGAGAATTCAACAGATTTTTTTAAAATAGTGCATTTAGTTAAGCTCTATAAATTTTCAATAATTGTATTTATGTTAAAACTAATATTTTTCAACTTAATGTTTTGTTTTTGAAGAAATGATAAAGAATATTGAAAAAAATAAATGTATAAAAATAGTTTCAATTACTCACATTGAATCGAAAAATGAGCATTTTGGGTAGCCACAAACTAATCTACAATCAATAAAACAAGATGTCGTTTTTGACTGATTCTGCGTGGAATTACGCGACTCAATTGATAAGACGGATAAGAATGAAGATACTTTTCCATAATATGCGTTCTTTTCGAAACGTATAGTTTATCACTGTTTGTTATTGAATGATTTCCACCGTAGTTTTTATTTGTTTATATTTGGTATGTTGCGTGTTTTGCCAGTTTGACAGTATTGTTTTATAAAGTGTGAAAAATATCACCCAATAAGTAATAACACAACCATTCTGGGTTTGAAGACCCTGTATTATTATTGCTTATGTGCCATCAAAGAACCATCCGAAAAATTCCCTTCCATTCCAGCAACGGGATAATGAGGTTCAATGTTCTTCACACTCGAAAGTTCATTAGCTTCGACCGAAACCCATCGGCCCGCGCGCGCCCATCATTAATCAGTGCACCCTAAAAAACCCCCTCCGAACCCACCGAATCCAGCGAACAACATATCATCGAACACATTTCGACGGCTTATATGCAATGTCACCCAACGCGCCCGACACAATATCTAGTCGGAAGCAATGCCTGTTACAAAACCGAACCGCGACCGCGGCGCTCTTGCGGCCATATATAACAATTTATATATGTACACGCATATTTAGGGCATCACCAGAAGTCGGTCGGTCGGGTGCGGTGTTGTGTGGTGGGGACTGTATCGAAAATGCGGGAAATGATTTTTTCCCATCCCCCCTATTTTTTTTCGCCGCCGCCACCGCTTCACACTAGACGTAGTCATCGTTGTCGGTTGGTATAATTTTTCCACCGAATTCAACCATCAGTCGCGTTGACGTCGCCTTTGTACCGGACCGTTTTCTCTCTCTCGGAACTCTTCTGGGAAATTTATGCCGAAATGCTCTGCTTTCCGTTTTTTTTTGGGCCTCAGCATAGTTACAGAATTTGTGTTTGTCCGCACGCAGAATTTTCTGCGTCCTGCGTCGTCGGGTCTATGATAAACAGATTGATGAGGATGCGGCGATCCTTCGCTTCCATAATCTTCCGAGCTCGGGCTTTCCCGGAATCCATTTTCGCGCTATGTGATACGCGTGTAGGGACCTCTCGGAACATGGAGAAAAAAAGATCATTCATCCTGTCGGCTTCTCTGTTCATCGGTCCGAAAGCTATTCTCCCTCGTCCTCGTCCTCGTTCTCCGGGGAAATGTGGGAATGAAATATTTCCCAAACTCTCAAACAGCATCCCCGGGATTTTTTTTTTGTTCGGTTGTTGTTGAGTTGGTGGTGTACAAAAAATATTAGCTATTGCCACCGTCGTCATCGTCGTCCTCGCCACCGCCATCATTCACCCTCGAGCCCGCACGTATAGAAGAAAGTGTAATCCGTTTTGTGTGTACATGCCTCTGTCGAACTCTATATCCCTTCAGCAGCGCTTCAAAGTGCCTTCCGATATATGTATACCAGTGAACATTCCGAGAAACTGCCTAATGTGAATATGTTTTCTATGTTTCTTTGCATTTTTTCTTTCAGGTAAGCGCGACTACGAAACGGATTTTAAAGAGAAGGAAGCAAGCAAAACGTTGCCAACTGGAGCACACACAAGGCATAGCTAATAAGTAAGTCATCGCATCTCGTTTACATCCAATTGAAAACATCCTCCCCGGGCATCTTGCACGAATGCGAGAAATCCTTGCCAACCGGAGTCAAAATATTGACCCTCTTGGTTCAGCGGTGATGACCGACTCGATCACGCATAATCCGGCTGGAACTCCCACGCACACCGGATTCTATCCTCTGCTTAAAAAAGCAATTGTCTGTCGCTGGTTTTTTTCCTCTCTCCCTCTCTCTCTCTCTCCTCTCGTTTGCGTCTTCAGTGAATTCCTTTATCTGTGTATAAAGTGTGTGTGTGTGTGTGTGTGTGTACGGACTGACGGCGACAGCGCGACAACGCGACTGCTATAAATGGTTGTCGCGCAGTTCTTTAAGTTTTTTTTTTCTTCTACTGTTCATATATCCACACGGTATTTTTTTTTCTCGCTTCTCGCTGTCTCGAGCTCATCCCGCCCCGCGATGCGACGACGCGACGTACGCAGAGTGAATAATAGCGGATAACCTTGATTTGCCGGGAGTAGCGAGTTCTCGGACTCGGTTACCCGGAGTGTGTTGAACCACACAGGTTCAGAAAAAAAAATCAAAATTTAAACCACGACTCACACGACTTCTGGACTGGGTACCGAGGATATCCACACACGCAACTCATCGAATGGGTAGTATGCATAAATTGGTCAAGTCCACTTTTTTGGATAAAAAAAATCTAAAATCTAAAACTACAAAAGCACTTGTTATAATAAAAAAGGAAAATGTTTATAATTATATTCCTGGATAACGAAAGTTAAATGAACCAAACGACAAAATATTTTTGCTACTTAAAACAATTTATTTATTTATCCTCATTGAAAACTTTGATTAAATTCGCATTCAAATGCGTGTGATTGGTCGTAATCTGGTGACAGCTAAAAGGGGAACTGTGGGTGAGATGCGCTGTAGATGTAAAATGCGCCATCATGATAGCCACGGCAAATCGAAACACTGACTCGATTGTTCTGTGCTTCACAGATATAAATATATTTAATTTTAAATATTATTGAACGAATTTTGGCGCAGAAAACCTCGTCTAGCCTCCATAAAATAATGAACTGCATGTTTTCATGTATCTATGCCCGCGTTCTAGCGCCCTATGTTGTTCAAGTACCCACGAGTGAGACTCGATGTTGTACGGGAAAGGGTAAAAATTCCGTTTTTCAAACCATGATTGGGGTAACATAGTTTGCGATTGCGAAAAAAATGCTAGTTTACTGTCATCAAATCATTCACCATTTTTTATGCAACCTATTCCTGAACAGAAAAGGATTAAAAAACTTTTTTTTTCTTTTTTTCATGTCAAAAAACACAATGGTTAAAATCACATGTTGCTACAATGCACAACTGTCCAGGAGATGCATTTAAGTGGAAATTAGCATTTAGAGCTCGACAGTTATTCTCTAGACAAAAACTGTCTTAGACAAAGTTGTTACATATGATAGAGCGCTCATTTTTATGCTTTCAACAATGTCGAACTATGTTTACCTCTATCTATAAAGATAAGAAAGTTAGATTTTTTATTTCATCAACAATATTGGTCACCCTATTTTTGACAACATAAAAACGAGCGCTCTATCATGAGTAACAACTTTGTCTAAGACAGTTTTTGTCTAGAGAATAACTGTCAAGCTCTCAATGCTAATTTCCACATAAATGCATCTCCTGGACCATTGTGCAATGCAATAAGCTGCTAAATGTAACCTATTATGACCTAGGTGTACAAAAATTTGGACTAAATAAGGTGGAACATTCTAATTTATCATACAGGGTCTTTCAAATTAAACGCTCACGTAACAAATTTTACTAATTTCTACAAAAGTGAATCGATTTTTATTTTTAAAAAACCAAAATAAAGCTTATTTTAGGACATTTTCGATGTGACCACCCCTTTTTTCGATAATGCGTTTTAAACGCATTATCTTCATGCAGAACTCTAACATTACGACTTCGTTGCTGTTGAAAATCCGAGTTATTCCTTCTTTAAGTTCCTCCACATATTGTGGCTTATTAACATTGCAACGGTCCTTCACGTAACCCAGAGGAAGTAATCGACGACGACAAATGTTGAAGTTCTTACCATAAGAGGACAAAGTTTCATTGAGGCTTCGGTTGCTCGAGTAATACGATTTCACTAAAAATACACGTTCTTGTAAATTGTAGCGGAACCCGGGGCAAGAGTGCCACCTTAAGCTAATACGCGTTTTTGAATGTTCTTTTGTTATATTTTTTTCCATTTTTTTTGCTGGTTTGTTCATTTATACTCTTATTTAGGTGTAGCTATGCATCAAATTGTTCAAAAGTTATGTTTACTATGAAAATGTTTCATTTTCAAAAATGATGTTTTTGGCTTGTATTTTTCCAGTACGGGGCAAGAGGGCCACCTCGACGGGGCAAGAGTGCCAATCTTATAAAAATATAATTTTTGATGAAAAAAGCACTGTGAAATTCACGGTGGTTCCAAAAAACGCAAACTCAAGTTCTGGTGGCGTTCACGAAAACCGGTAAGCCAATCTTTTCCGGCCAATTTGGATGTTTTGTCGAAAGAGTGATCTAAATTATTTCACTCTGCGATTTTATACCCTAAGTTCGGGATGTCGTGTGTTGTCAGCTCATAAAATAACTTCTGCATATTAAGGATGTGACTCACGAGTTACTCCTCCTGTTGTTTAGAAAACACAGTTTTAAAACGGTCTAACTTCTGCATATATTTGGCCAATGTTCTTCTGGGCAAACTATATTCCTCCGCAGCTCGTCTCCATGATTTACAGAATGTACGGCAACAACCATAGTTTCCATCTGCCACTGGTTTCGGAACGAAATCCGTTCATATTTACATATTTACACTATTTGCGTTTAACATATCGAATTCGAGGTTACGACTATGGCATTTTTACCCCGGTAATAATGGCTCCTTTTTGCCCCGGAAGTTGAGAGATAACAAATTTATTTTTTTAATGAAATAAGTGCGTACGATTTAAATTAGTTCATACAGTAAGTTGAAGAAAAATGATTATTCTATTTATATTTATGCATATAGAAACTGAGGGTATTTCGTGAATTTGCGCCTGTGCGTTCTTATATAGATTGCAGTTATAAGAAGCTCAGTTAGTATTTATCTGTTTTCCAATAAAAAATATTCAAGCTTCTGGCTGATAATATGTGAGATATGTGCAATATCTGTATAAAGAAAAGTTCTGTAGTTAAATAATTGTAAAAGATGGAAATAGGCAAAATAATCAGATGGGCACTCTTGTCCCGGGTTCCCCTACAACTTGACACTAAAAACCATCCGATCAGACTGAACGAGTAGCCGAATATAATCGTCCCGAAGTGGGGAATGCAGTGTCACCGTCGACGGAGCGAAAAAAATTTTTTATGAGGAGCTAATCGATTTTTTTGCGTGAGCGTTCAATCTGAAAGACCCTGAATTATGGCTTGAATGTTCGTTTCGTCAAACGATGCAAAATTTTTTTCACTCATTTTAATGATGAAATTTATGGAATTGGTATGTTGACTTTTTCGTCTCCATTTGTCACAACTGACTGATGATTTTACACACACACACACACACACACATCGGTCTGAGTTGGTTAAACATTGGTTAAACATTGAAAATCAAAAGTTAATAGATTTTCAAAACGGGGTGATTTTGCGTATGATATTTCATACGCTAGGAAATAATGGGTTAATTAATAGCCAAAATATATGGGGCATGGGGCCAAAATATAAATTCCTTAAAATAAAATCTAAAAAATTTTTAACAACGAAGGACGGGTAACAAGCCGAATTTATCGTTTACATTTTTTTTGTCTTATATTGTATATTACACATCAGCCATACTTAGGCATATGAGTATTCCTATCTTATCAACGATTCGATTATATACAGTTTGGAAAAAAAATATTTTCTCTACTTTTCAAATATGACTTATTTCAAGCAAAAAAGTAACCTTTCAACGTTAAAGTGATATTTAAGTGGCTATTATATGGTAATGGGGTATATGGGGTAAAAATAGTGATTTCTGAAGATTTTGCTTGAATTTTTACCAGGAATTGTTTATATCGATATTGCAGCGAAATTTATAAAGATAGAAGTTAGATGTCAAACAGATTGTAGAGCGTCTAGGAAGCTTTAATTTAATTGATAGAAACAATCAAGTTTAATATGAATTTTTAGTATGAAATTAATAATAACACATTAAAAATTACTAACTTTTAAGTTTTTACTTCCGAAATGTCATTTAAATCTACTAATTTACATGTTCCGCTACTATATACTGTACTAAATTTTCTCATCTGTCAAATGGAAGCAAGAGATTCGTCTTCCGTAGCTTACTTTTTAATGTAGAACCAGTTTGAGGCAACAGAGTCCGAAACAGACAAAAAAATGTTCTATAACTCCCTCATTGTTGAAATTCGAACATCACTCCCTGAGAGATTCTGGATGAATTTATTTTTTTCATGTGAGAAAGGTGTTTGCTGACTTAAAGGGGATGAATCAAAAATTAAATTCTTCTCTTATGTTCCAAAAACGAAACATATATGCATAAAAAACGAGTAAAAAAAAAGTTTTTTGCCTCGATTATATACAGACTTCGATTATCCGAGATTGTATATAATCGACTCCGCCCTGTATCCCTTTTGAGTGTGCATTTATAAACCCTGAATCCAACTCATTTTGTAGGTGTGCATGTAGAGTTTATGCTGAATTGAGGCTTGACGTTTGATCTTCAGTTCTCGAAACGGTGTCTAAGCAAGAGGAGCAACGCTTGAAAATTTTGTGCATCCAGTTTTTTTTTTTTCCAATTATTTTTCCCAATTGTTGTTTCCTACAGCTCTTGATTGCTCTTCAGCAAGTTCGTATAAAGGGTATTATTATAAAATGACGTTTTTAAGGTCAATCAAGAGGGTTTTTACGACTGGCTATGTGTACTTGATCCACTCTGAATGAACTATGATATGATAAAATCATATCATTTATTCAGTAGAATTTCAAACAACAAACCGGTTTTATGACTTGAAACAGTCATAGACAAGATATAATAAAACATTCGATCAATTTTTCAACCACTATGAATTGTCTTAATAGTATGAACATTGTGTTTTAATACGTGTTACTTTCCCGTTTTAAATCGAAGGTCAAAGAAAAGTATCTTCTGACGCGGATAAATCCAATATTCGATCTCTAATCGCTATGATCGTAAGCACTTGGTCCACTCTGTTTGCAGACCATTGTCAGTTTTTGCTTTTCAATCAAAAAAAAATTTACGCCATAAACCTGGCTGTTTGCAACATAAGTGTGATCTGATAAATGTAGAATGTAGCTCTTGACTGTTTGCTACTATTAACATATTTTTTCGTGTTTTGTTTCTTAGTCCGATCTAACTGAACACCGACCATATGTTAATGAGAAAAACAAAAATTGGGAAATGGAGAGAAAACGATTTTGTTTCAGTTTTTCAAAGCTTAGTAGTAGTGATCGCTTCACACATACCTGACTGCGTTTGCCCTGTCCACACTCGAAGATGCAGAAAGGTGTTGTGTTTGCGTGTGAGTTGGTTTAGTTATGTTTAGTTATCAGATTACATTCTTCATGGTGCAGAAATTTCACCAGAACAGAAAAGAAAATAATTCGGAATACTCGAGATGATACGGAAATTACAAAAAAATTACCTTCGATAAATCTTCATCCATGCTACAAATGTGAAATGATAAAAACAATTATCTTTTTTGGTTTTTTTTTCTGAGGTTGTCTACCTGTTCTACACAGTTTCTACACAGTTTGAACAGGTCGACGAGATTCTCAGTTATGAATCATTTGTGATTTTCGGTTTGTGTTCACCTTTTCTACTTTTGACAAGTCGTCAATGGGATGTTTCGAATATCATAGAATAGAATTTGATTAGGATGCTCGAAAAGGGAAATCGAAAAAAAAATCTGTTAATGTTATTGTTACTATTGAAATCAAAAGTAGCTGCATCTTACCCACAGCTCCCCTATCCCACAATATTTATTTGAATTTATATTCTTCTAGAGATTTAAGGAATTCGAAAAACAAACGATATATATTACTTCATCTCACTGCTCAGCAAAAGCGAGGATGTTTTTGTAACAATTACTCATGACCTCTATTTCACGGACGCACGAACGGCCGAGATGTTGGCCCAGGCAAATCCGAAAGTCATCGTCAGCCCATATAGGCAAATTCGACGGACGGACGCGACGTTTTTTCTTCCATTTCTCCGGCGGGTCCCAAATCGCTTAGACGGCGAAACATATTTTTGCTTTCAAAAAAAAAAAACTGTACTTTCCCAGTCGGCACTGGCCGGCCTCCCACCCACCGTCGTCGAGTATTTCTAGGCACTCGTAGCAGCTAGGTGCGCAATAAGTTTCCCGCTCACGTTCACGTTTGGGTCCGTTCGATCGCGATTTGGACCTCAGCTGCTGAGCTATTTGTTGTTGTTGTTGATGTTGTTGCTTCGCTTTCTTTCTCGAGAGTGTCTGCAGCACATTGAACGATCGTTAGGCTTCTTTCGTCTACACCCTACTCTCAGTCCTAGTCTGAGTCGTGATCCAATCCGCGTGGCTCTGATGTGGTTGATGTGATGCATGTAAAGCGTGGTACATTCGAACGCCCCCTAAAAGAGGAGATTATGGCCGCAGCAGCCACCGAATGACGACGTAACGTAACATTTCCATCAATCGTCACGATCCGGTGGGAGAGGAGAACACCCAAAGCCTGCGCTGAACCGAAATGCGTAACGTCGTGGAGCATAGAAAAAAAACTTATGTTCTGGTGAAGCTGATGGTGCCATAACAGCAATATTTCACCCCCCAAGCCGAGTGTTGCTGCACACCTAACCTAAGTCGGATCGTTGATCGCAGAAGCCTTAAAACCTGTTGACATTTAGCTCCTAATAGATTTAGTTAGTACAATTTACTTGACTCTCGGGGCTTGGACGACGGTGCGTTGTGCAAGAGATCGCGATATTTCTTCTTCTTGTCCTTCTCCGCCACTGGCGGCGGCTAGCTCTAAACGAATGTCAACCTAATCGCGCGCTTTTATGCTGTGTGGTGGGAGTGGATCGCGACTACAGACGGCAAACAGCGAAAAAAAGGGGTGGCGTAGCGCAGAGAGCAATATGATGACAATGATGGATGCAGTCGTCAAGGTAAGCTCACTCAACTCCACTCACGCGCCACAGCGCTGAGCCCCAGATCAACCAACCAATCCACCGACCGTCCGCTTCACCACCCCCATTGGACCGTGAAGGCTTTGGATCGGGTGAATGCGCGCGCTCTGTCGTCGTCGTGATCGAATCGGATCGGATCGAAAATGGAAAAACCTTCGAATTCGCGTTTGTTTTCAACGGTGGTTCGATCGGCTTCCTATGTGGTATGGTATACCCGTGCCCTCGCGCAAGTTTCGAGTGCTCGGATTACATTATTGCGCGTTGTGATTGGCATGAGCATTGATCTATTTT
>NC_073745.1:335124285-335301785 GCF_029784135.1 Toxorhynchites rutilus septentrionalis | reverse complement strand
GTCATAAGCTAAGAAACACAAATATCCGTTATAACTTCGTCATCTTACATGCTAACATTGATTAACATTGATTCTATATTGGGTTACAAATCCAAGTCATGCTTCAAAAACTCTTCATAAATACTACGGAACATTCGAAGACTTGTTGCTGTCTTTGCTTCATTTGGTAATGTATTGTAAAATCGATATCCTTTGTAAAAAGTGAATTTTGGGTACAAGGACACTCGAAAGTTCATGGTTCTGAGGTCACTTGCTTGTGTTGTGTTATATCGGTGCAACGTAATAATTTTTTCAACATTTTTCCTGAAAAGAACAATGAAGCTGGTCAAAAAGGTTAAAGGTGAGATTTTTTGGTAACATATGCTATAATTGTTCATAGTTATGTTGGCTTTTAATTAATACATCCACCGTTTAGTTTCAGTTTTGTATGAGAATATATTGGGTACGGTGTATAGTGCCAAATAAATTGACTTATCTAATCTGATCTTATCTCATACATTTTTTTCTGGACTGCGACAGTCTATGAAACAAACCAAAAATTATCACGCGCTTGTGTTGGCAATCGGGACACGTAGGTTCGTTAACTGATAGCAATACAAAAAGGTTACCTTTGGCACTTCCGGTCATAAATTAAACAAAAGTTGCAAAATCAGATTTCTCAGAAACCAAAACAAACCAACTTGATGCGTCATATTCCACCCCCTGTTGACCCTGCACCCTGCAGCCGGCTGTGCAAAATCAACACATTTCTGCATAACAACACGTCTAGCGTTGATGGATAAGATGACGACGATGACTCCTTTGGCTAACCAGCTCGCATCGGGTGGACCTTGGCCCATGCGCCAGGCATTCCGGCGCCAGCAGTAATGGCGCGCATTAATTTTCACTTTCAAACTGCAAAATGTAGTCTTAGTTCCCTCTCCACTCCCCTCCAGTTCCGTTGCTCTGCATCATTTGCGACTCCTTGCGCTCTCATGGGAAAAGCGAACACAGTTTGTGTGTGCATCTCGCACTCTCGAGTGTATATTGGCAAGCGATTTCTATCGTTTAGCCCCCCTAATTATAAACGCCATTTGGCGCGACTCTCTTTATTAGGAAAGTGGAGCTCCCTTCGAGAGTGAGAGAGATCGGGGTGCGCAGCAAATCCTTCACCAAGAACTCCATCATTGGGCATGCGCGCGGCATGACTAAGTAGCAGACAGCCGGCGACAGCAATCTTGTAAACAAAATTCTTCCATGCGTGTAACATTTAGCGCGAAAGTGCCTCTCGGCGATAAGCACACACGGTTCTGGCCGGTGATTATGGTCCCGTCTCAACGCAGCCACTGGCGTTTAGCATTTCGTACAGTTTCATGCGATTTTTTGTGTTTTAATTTATTACCACATGCACTCGATGCAGTGTCAACGAGTGTGACATGAAAAGTATGAAAAAATTATAAATGCTAATCACTTGCTTAAAGCGGATGACGCTGACACAGATCCCTAGATTATGCGACGGGTAGATAACCGAAAGTAGGATGGCTTGAATGGATCCAACCATGATGCGACTGATTCATTGTCAAAAATGTAAGAATAAGTTAAGATTAGATAATCCATAGCTGACCCGGCAAACTTCGTCCCGTCCAAAATTTATTTTTCGTTATCATATCCACGTTTTTTTTATTAAGCGCACGTTTATGGGTCTAATCACAGAACTGTTCATTGATTGATCTTCTAATATACCCTTTAAAATTATTTTTTGCTATAAAATTTCAGTACTTCTACCAAAACTCGACATTATAATATCAGATTATTTTCAGACACAATTCTCGTGCAAGATTTTTCATTCTTGCAAGTGGATAACATGTTTCTCCGTTACATGGAATAAATGTTTCATACAAGAAATATGATAGAAAGAAGACAGCCCGTTTTTTTTTCGAGTTTTGCTCTTATCAACACATTCAGCGATCCATTTTTATTTATATACAGCGTGTCGCATAAGTCACGCAACCGATTTGCGATCGTTATTTTTTTTCCTTCAGAGAGCGTTGTTTGACTTATACGCCACTCTGTAGATAGAAGACGATATAGGAGTGCGTTTTATCACATCAAAATCCATTTCCACTTTCGAACGAAGATCGATTTCGTTACCGCAAACATCAAATGGACTAACAACGCTTGTAAATATGTAATTGTAGAACGCAAGCGAATTAAATTTTTCGAATTTTCCCATTTTCGTTCAGAGTTTTTCGAAAATTTTCATTTGTCATGTTTGTTTGGAATATGTTTGGTTGAAATATGTGCATTATTTTTATTATTCCTCTCCTTTCCAGAAGAGGAAGGGGTGTCATACCATCATAGAAACATTTCTCGTACCCAAAAACCCTCACATCCCAAAATTTGTGTTTCATTTCTATGGCAGCCCCCACTTAGAAAAGTGGGAGGAATGTTGAACCACCTTAGAAATGTTTCATGCCTCCTAAAACCTCCACATGTCAAATTTGGTACCGTTTGCTTGATTAGTTTTTGAATTATGCAGAACTGTATGCTTCATTTGTATGGCAGTACCCACCACTCCCCGAAAAATCATCAAAAAAAATTTCATCAAAAATTAAGGTACTAAAAAAATTTTACGATACTCTAACTCATATTTAAATGTATTCCTAAGACTTTTCTAGATATTTGTGATTTTTTTCTGAGATTTTCCAGTGTTGCGCGGTACAAACAAAATTTTTTTGACGTGGGACTACGTCTAACCGGAGTATATGGGGGTGAGATGAAAACCGAAACATATACATGCACAAAAAAATGAAAGATTCCAAATGCTTATAACTCGAACATTTCTCACTGGATAAGAAAGATATTTGCATCAATTGATACGGAATATTTCTACGCTTCTATCGCGATTAATAAAATGTTATTTTTCATTAGATAAACAATTGAATAACTGTGAAATGTCAAGCGTTATCTGAACGCCCTTACTGCCTAGTTTTGATTGGCCCGAATAACGGTTTTCCGAACACAGACTTCAGAATCACTCTGCCTGGGGGAATCCACTTTGCAAATACATGAAAGTCGGGGGTATTTTTGCTCCGACTGAAATGTGTTTCCCTAACACAGACTTCAAATTCATGGATCGTGGGGAAATTGGCATTGCAAATACATGTAAGTCTAGAGCATTTTTGTTCAGACTAAAACGTGTTTCCCTAACACAGACTTCAAATCCATGGATCGTGGGGAAATTGGCATTGCAAATACATGCAAGTCAGGAGCATTTTTGTTCCGGCTGAAATGTGTTTGTCTAACACAGACTTCAAAACCAAGATGTCATCATACCAAACGTAAAAGGACTGTCATTGAATTTACTTGTAACGAATAACATAATCTATCAAAATGCATGAATTGATCTCACATGGCATTATACAATCTTTTTACTCACAAAGCAAATATATTGAATTCAATTGAATTCGGAAATTGTTTCATTTGATCAAAAATTTAATCAATACAAACAAATGATTGATAAGCTAAGCTGGTCCCACGTCAACCTTGCGGTTATATCATAGATATAACCCACCCATTTTTTTATATTGACGTAGGACTACGTCTAACCGGAAGATATAGGGGGTGAAATGGAAATCTAGGCACTGAACAAGTAGGAAAAAATGCAAGATTTGGAACGCTTATAACTCGAGCATTTCTCAATAGATCGCAAAGGTTTTTGCATCAATTGATAGGAAATATATCTACGCATCTATCATAATGAATAACATTTCATTTTTCTTGAGATAAATAATTGAATAATTGTGAAATATCAAGCATTGTCCAAATGCACTATGTGCCCATTTTTGATTGGTCAATTTTGTGCTCCTCAAATCGTACCGACCAAAACGGGCAACCAGAGCAGCAGCGAAATAGAATGAAGCACGATTGGAAAGGAAAAAGAAAAAAATGAACGAAACATTGGTCGCAGTCTCACACATGCGTAATTCTCGAGCCAGCCAGTCAGCTTAAAAATCCCCGCTCCGCTGCCGTAACGATCATTCTCATTCAAACCGTACACCACATCGGTTCGCATCACAACACATCAACAAACCAACCCAAGCAGCCATGTCTGGACATGGTAAAGGAGTAAAAGTGAAGGGAAAGGCAAAATCCCGCTCGAACCGTGTTGATCTGGAGTTCCCCGCAAGGGTAGCTAGGCCGAGCGCGTTAGTACCAGTGCACCAGTCCACCTAGCCGGCGTTATATAGTTTCGGCCGCCGAAGTGATCGAGTAAGCTGGAAAAGCTGCTCGCGGCGATAAGAAAACCCGCATTCGGAACAGAACGCATTCGGTTCGGTGGACATCAAGATAACAGGCAGTTGCAGCGAGTGGCGAGTGGCAAACGCAATCGCAAAACGGCATCAGGTAGCAGAAGAAAAAAGTTTGTTCTTTATACAAACTGCTTTGGTGGCAAATCCAGAATAAGGCGGCATCGAGGGCGTTCTAAATGGTTTTTTTCAAAACCACGAGTACTAAGTTTTCTAAATTTTAACCATTCCATAAAACAAGGCGCTTTTCAGGGCCATTAAACCTTCCAAAAAGAGTTTAGGAAATACAGTTCAATGCTTTCTAAAACAATATCCAAAATAATAATAAAACACAAATTTTAATTTGTTTGCCAGGATATGATGAGTATGTGAATTTGGCAGTTGTTCTGAGCTTATTGATAGTTGGGGACTTTCCTGATTATTCAATTTTCACCAATTCTTAAATTGTTTCCAGATTGAAAGTACAGTAATTTACAATTAGTTCGACATTTAGCTAATTGGACGGACATGTAATGCGACTTATTTAATTGAAATTTTGCAAATGTTCAATTACAGGTTAAAATCGCCTCCAATGCGACACTTAGTGGCGCTTCGGCACGTCACATTGAATGTAATTTACTGTACAACATGTCACAAAGCTGGATGGGATGAAATTTTCCATCTGAAAGCTGGTGCGAGTGGCAAACGCAATCGCTAAACAGAAAGGTTTAGCCGAACAAGATGGGGATATCGAGTGATAAACAATAAACTCTTTAGATTGAAGATAATTTTGTGATCCTGAAAAGGACCCTTTTTAGCCTGCATGTGAATCCAACGAGCGAACAAATCGTAATGAATGTATTTTTTTGCCATCGCTCCCTTTTAACGCTCATTCGTTCGTCTCGTTGGACTCGCCCCTCTGGCTGAGTCTGCCGATTTGTCTCTATCCTGTGAGTGTGTACCGCTAGAGTATAAAACACGCGGACCCCAAAAAAATATCTTATTTTCTTTCAAACCGTAAACTCGTGTGGTGGTACGGCATCGTGGACGTAACAAAGGAGGACAAGTTAAGGGAAAGGCAAAGTCTCACTCGAACTTACTGAACAACATGTCACAAGCTGGATGGGAAGAAATTTTCCAACTGTGAAAGCTGTGGCGAGTGGCAAACGCAATAGCTAAACAGGAAGGTTTAACCAAACAAGATGGGAATATCGAGTGATAACAAAAACACAACACCAAAGGTTCTTTTCAGAACCATCAACATATTCATAAAGAGTAAACAGTAAACTAATCCATTTTTCAGGTAGATAGGTAGGTATTCACGTAGGAGAAGAAAATAAAACAATATATTTAAAATATATATTTAACAAAAGCTGTCCCCTTTGTATAGTCCTACGTCACTCCGGTTATGTCCCCGACATTACCCACCCGTCTTTTTCCAAATGGTCTAGCTGGGTCTATTTATTTTAGGCTCATTAGCATTTTAGCTGTAACAGAGCCGAATTTTAATCGTGTACATGTCACACGGTTATCATATCTATAATTATAGCACATTACATTACACAGTTGCCATTCGCCAGTATTCCTTCTATACCATTGCATATGGTACATTTACACAGTAGCCATTTAGGCGTAAGAGTATTCTTTCCGTTCTTCCATTATCCAGTTAGACCACCGGACAGCGGAGACAGTTGATTGATCATTTTTGAGTTATTTATAGAACAGCAGCCCGATGTGTCTTGCAGAGCAGAGCAGTTGTATGGATGAAACGATCTAATTTCGACCGTGGATCGATCTCCATCGCTGTTGATTATTGCGTGGACGTAGCTATTCTGTAACAACACAAAGATGGTCGATGAGGGCCCTAAGTTTTGAACTCACGATCGATCGCTTATTAAGCGAACGCGCAACCAATGTGGCTACGGAGACCCCCAATTTTTATTTTTATTCAAAAAATTCTTTTGATGCTGAGATTCAGTACTACTCTAGTTTGTATTCAAATTCCTTCCTGCGTCTATTTTTTTCAAAAATTTTAGATTGTTTTTCGCGGTACAAAAAAAGTTATATATATTTTCAGGCATTTTTTAAACAAAAAATTACTTTGAGACCCACTTTTGCTCTAATTTTTATTTAAATGCGTTCCTATGTGTTGTTTTTTCCACATGTAGCGAATTTTTTTCTTTAATTTTTAGGAGGATTGCGCAAAAAAAAAATATTTGGACTTTAGGCATTTATAATTTATTTTGAATTTAGAGACCCAGTACTGCTTTAATATTTATTCAAATTTTGTGTTTCAGATGTCTAAATTTTGTCGGTATATTTAGAGCATTGCGCTGTACAAAGATTTTTTTTCTCGTATCTTAAAATATACGAGATTATCTTTACACTGAATTTAGATGGTTTACCAAATTCATAGGAGTCAGCAGTACGATAGAGCTCTGTGAGAAAAAAATAAAGTCCTTGTGGAAAGATCATTCGGATCAATGAAAAGAACCGCGTATTTTTTTTTTTTTAATCTATATTATAGTGATTTTCAACTCATTTGGCTGGTTCGTCACTTTTACTTCCATTTTTGGAAGAATGGAAGAATTGAACTCGTGACCTTTAGCGTGAGAGGTATGGATGTTACCACTACGCCAGATCGCCTCCACGAACGCGTATTTAATTTTTTGTTATTATTAGATTTAGATAAAAACGACAAGGTGCATTTTTCACCATAGATCCTATGGTGTACAACATAAGGACTCAAATATATGTTACTACTGCCAAACTGTTTTATTTAGTACCATATACAATATTTTCCATACAGCTGGTGATTTGGTTTGGGGGGACTTTTTCCTCCCTTACCCAGCCAGACTCTTTGGAAATACAAAACAATTCTTTTGTACCGCGCAAAAAATTATACATATCTAGAAAAGCTGTAGGAACACATTTCAATATGAATTAGAGTAGTACTGAATCTCTAAATCACAAAAGAAAATCAAAACTTCAATATTTTTTTAATATTTAAATTTTTCATGAAATGTTTTTTGATAATTTATCTTGATACACCGTAGTGAGATGCACATTCAGTATTTTTTTCTAATTTTTCTCTCGAAGCATTTGAGGATGGCGTGAAATAAACGAAAAAGTACTTTTTTCACTATAGATCCTATGGTAAACCTATGTTCTATCGAACCCGCCAAAATTCCTTTTTTAATACCCTATACAATATTTGCCATACAGCTGGTGATTTGGTTTGGAAGCACTTTTCACTCCCTTACCCGGCCAGGCCCTTTGTGTTTCAGTTGTACGGCAGTACATGTTTTCTAGTTCCACCATTAAAGTTCCCAATTTAAATTTTATTTGCTAGAATTAATCGTATCACTCGCCTTACTTACAATATAAAAATGCCCCCGACTTGCATATATTTGAAATGCCGATTTCCCCCGGGCACCTTGGTTTTGATATCTATGTTAAGGAATTCGTTACGGCAAGAACAAAAGTTCCCCCTACTTTCATGTATATACAATGCCGATTCCCCTAGGCAGCTTGGTTTCGATGTCTCTGTTAGGGAACACATTCCGGTAGGAACAAAAATTCCTCCTACTTTCATGTATTTGCAATACCGATTTTCCCCAGGCAGCTTGGTTGTGATGTCTCTGTTAGGGACCCGCCGCATTTGTCGTCAATTTCGACCAATCAGAGTAGGATAGGGATTGAGATTTGTCAATTGTTCGATAGTTAGCTTCATGACATATATTATTTTCTTCAATATAAAAAATTGTTGTGGAGTACCGAAATCGATTGACGCAAAAACTTCATCATGAAATGACTGAGCAATAAGCGTTTGAAATTGGACAATTTTCACGATGTGCTCGATTTTCGATTTTCAATTTGTACCCCAATATGTTCCCGAAAGACGTAATCCTACGTCAATATTTTAAATATAGTTATGCAATTTTTTAAACACGCACTTCTCAACGGTTAATGCATAAAAATTGAATCCGTTTCGAAGAATTCATATTATAACTTGTGTTTATTCAGATAACGTTATGAATTTTCTTCTAAAACTTCATCTATAATTTGGTTCTTTGGTGCATAACCTCATGGAATCGGTCGTTGGCGTGCATATGCTTCTGATATGCACGCCGATGGCGTTCCGAGTCTTCTCTCCGTGCTCAAATTGTGGTCTGTTATACCATCGACTCACCAAGTGAACGCACCGATCGAATGCACCCAACCACGGAGTCCTACTTTGAATCATAAAAAAAACGATTTCGGTGTCCAATTTTATTGTCATTGTTTCCCCCATCGATCACGGAGAGTGAGCTCACGCTTCGCAATTGTTGCGCTTGCGACATGACTCAATCCGACAGTCCATGGCCCACAATTCAAAGTTCATCGCTTATTAGATATTCTAATTCCATTTTGTTCAGTTACAAACGACCACGCTAAGCGGAAAGAAGACACTGAACTTTGCCGCCTTCAACGCAACGCACGACGAACACAACGGGTTGTCCCCAACCCGTTGCAGCTCCGATGCGACTCCGTCAAGGGCAGAAGACACTTTTGTTTATTCTAAAGTGACTGAATTTACGCCGTTCTCAGTGCACTCGGCGAACAGACGGTCTCCATAAGTGTGATTGTCTATTTTTGTACGGTTCGAGCGATTGAAATAAAAGTTAATTTAGTAGATTATTGCCCGACGCATGGTAGATTGAAGACATCCACTATTCTACAGCGGTTCGACGGAACAGCTGAGCGGACTTTTACAGACAGCATCTGAAAAAATTGAAATATTAAATCGCACCTAAAGAAGTATACTTTCGAGTAGTTCCTTGCAGCTTTTACCAGCACATCGTTCCACCACGAATTACTCTACCCCGGAGATTTCCAACAGGTTTCATTCAACTGGAACGATTACTCCACACTCTGCGCGCCATGATTGCGGCGCTAATTATATCTTCACGAATCACGATTTCAACGGATCTGTTTTTGTTAGGTGCAGTGCCAATCGATGTGCAAATCGTAATGTCCACCGATGATGATAATATAATGATGATGCTTGCTCGAACAATGGAGACCCCCAATCACCTCCGCGAACTAACCTAGATTTTTGAGATTCTCTAATTGTAGTTGCTATTGGCGTTCTGGGGAGAACGATTCTTTATGTTGTTCAATGTTGTGTAAAGCTAGTAGAGCTGAGGTAACTATTCTAGCAATGTGATGCTTTTTGAGTTGATAAGCCGCTCAATAAGTGGTAATTCAAACATTCCGTACTGTTTCATTTCATTGAGAGGCATACCAGGAATTCTTGTGACGCATAGAAATGTGACGCCAATGAGCTTACCTTTATCCTTATCATTTATGTCATTTCCGGGCACGTGCCTCGCTTCGGTGTCAGCGCGCCATCGCCGAGCTGAGATTGCGTTCACAAGTTTGTGCTGCACTGACAAAGCTTGATTAATTGATTCCCCGATCGACATACTGATGCTGAATTTGCTTACGCGAGCAGCAGTGGGTAGTGATTGAATCCACTTGATAGGCGGCTAATTGGTAATTGTTTCAATTCAATCGCCCCCTCCGGAAACCCTTTTGATGCTGGGAATATACTTCAAATATATAACTTTGCGCCACAAATACAGATCCCGAATTGAGCACCATAGGAATGACTAGATGTTGGTCGCTTCACTTTGATGATCGGGAAAAATATATAAGCTACACTGGGGTAAGTTGAAACGGAAGCCATAACCTTTACTAGGAATTATGGATTGACGTTATATATTTCTCAGTAAACAGTAGGGTAAAGGGGGGAGCAGTTTCGGACAAGGCTTGTAAAAAAAAGTGGTACAATTTTCAACCAAATTAAATATAAGTATGTTAGCAGCCCTTCCACCAACATCTGCCATATAGTTTGACAGCTCCTGGTCGTTTATTACTTACGAAAACAACATAGTGGCCTTTTTCATACACGTTTTGAAACTTCTGAGCTTGAAGTTGTAAGTATTTCCCAATTCCTTTGTGAACGATTTAGAAATTTAAGTACACCACCTCAGCTAGTAACTAATACACTACGTTTCACAACTGTAGAACCACTAATTTTTTCTGAGTTTCCAGAGATATGTAATAAGTCGGTTAAATTGAAGTATATAGTGTAGGATGTAATAACTACCTTCATTTAAGATTCTGGGCATTCGAACTTTATTTTTGTGTTCAGGCGCGAAACAATAAAAAATGAAAAATTCTAGTGTTTCATAATTATAGAACCAGATGGAAAAACTCTCACTTCTTTACAAAATTCACGTCAATTTCACACGAATTACAATAAGTTTTTAATTCTTAGGTCATCTTTAGTTCTCAAACAGATCAAACAACCCATTCGGGGTAGTTTTGACATGTTGTAGTGTGTATCTCGTTCTACCCAGAGGATATTGCTTGTTTAATCTCAAATCACTCATACTGCTTATAAGCTGCATCTACTATTCGTACGATAGCTTCTCATAAGTTCTTGTAGGGTTTTGATCTGGTAAACAAGCGGACCAGTCCAGAATCTGCAGAAACCATGTCTTGGCTTTCCGGATGTTATGAACTGATGCCCAATTATCACGGTGGTTTTGATGTGAAAACAGAAGTAAATGATTCTCAAGTACTTCATTGCACTTCTGACTGTACATTGGTGTTGATAAAAGCTATCTGAACCAGGACGTTTTGAAAATATTTTCCTCAAACCATCAAACTGCCGCCTGCAAAGATACGAGCTGAAAAATTACATGACATGTTCCGTAAATCCTTCCAGCATGAAGAAATTCTGTTCAAGTTGATTACAAGCAGTATGAATGATTTGAAGAGCTTAAATGAGCAGTATGCTCTGCGTAGAACGAGATACACACTACAACATAGCGCAACTTGGTCAAAACCACTTATATTCATTGTAATAGTAATCAGAATTTAGTTGGATATGATTGAGAAAACCAATAATATAGAGTGAAAAAATTGTAATAAAAATAATTTAAAATTGAGATAGTTTCATTGATATTCATTAATTTTTTTATTATTCCAGTTCAATGATAATATATATTTGGTTTCTATAATAGGGAAATCAAAGATCCTTTTCCTAAATAATAAAATCGGCAACCAGGAATGACTGATCCTACTGCATAGAATGTATTAGGTTATATCATATCGAATCATATGTATGAGTTTTAATCGCTGTTGAATTAAATTTCAGATAGCCGCGCGAGATAGCTGGTGGATGATAATCCAGACGACCGGAGTTCGAACCCACATCGGATCAGTTTTCACCAAACATCAATCTGTGCCATTTTAAACATTTGTATTCCACTCACAACACAAGTAAATTAAATAATTATCATTTCTACAAATATAAATACTCATATGTATATATAAAATAATAAACTAATTCGGTAAGCATTTGCCATGTATGTATATGGCCTCCACTTTTGCATGCATATGCCAGTTAGGCGCATTATATGCCAACCAAAATTTAGGGCATACGATGTTATATATACGCTTGTTATGCTATTCAATGTTTGCTGGGTAGGGACCGCACAAAAAATTCGCATAAAAAAATCGTGCAAAACTTCACCAGCACCTTTAAAAAATCGTGTTCGATGCACATTTTGAAAAAAAAATTGTGCGGTAGATAGGGACCTAAAAAAAAAAGTTTCCCCCAAGAAAATAACTCAAATCCACGCCATTCACCGTTCAATTTCCTTTTGTTTCCCTGCTTTGCGATGGGACACTTTGCCTTTTCGGTTGCGCGTGGCTGTTTTGTGCTTTTAGTTACATGTCGATACGTGTTGCTGTTAGAAATCATGCAAAAACTTATAAAAACTTAGAGCATTTGATGAGAAGACGAGAATGATTTCAGAAGTGGATGATTGAGATGCGAATATGCTTTTTTCGCACTGAAATGCATATAAACCATCGAAAAAAAACTAAATGGACGATAACTTCATCAAATATGCTTCTTTTCAAGCACCGCACAAAAAAAATCGCACAAAAAAACCGCACAAGAAGAGAAAATCGCACAAAAACAGGTTTTACTGTATTTGCAATGTCGATTTCCCCCCAGGCAGCTTGGTTTTGATGTATCTGTTAGAAAACCACCGCATGTGTCGTCAATTTTGACCAGTCAGAAGTGGGTATTGCCGTTAGGATAGGGGTTGAGAATTTTCAATTGTTCGATGATTAGTTTCATGACATATATTATTTTATTCAATATAAAAAATTGTTATGGAGTGCTGAAATCGATTGACGCAAAATTTTATCAATCCATCATGAAATTACTGAGCGGTAAGCGTTTGAAATTGGACAATTTTCACGATGTGCTCGATTTTCGATTTTCAATTTGTACCCAATGTGTTCCCGAAAGACGTAATCCTACGTCAAAACAGTTTTTTCATGGTGACTCGTAACGCAACCTAGAAGCAAAACAGTTGTATGTGATACCAGTATTAGGAAAGACTTTTGCTCTACTCGCTAGCTGGTGCGAGTCTGAGGTTAACTAGGCCAGGGCCACCAACATCTATATATTGGATTCGTTTTCTTATTTTTCTTATTTCTGTTGAATAAAATGATATGCAAGTTGGATGGTTACGAGTGTGTTCGCATTGGTATTGATGCATTCAAATTGGATTTCGTTGCAACTCTAGTCGCTCCTTTTGGTCGATATAATTTGAAAAGCACAAATTGGGTCAATCAAAATGTGGGATTTAGCGCGTTTGGATAATATTTGGCATTGTACAATTATTTGATTATTTATCTAAAGAAATATTTTCTTTATTGTTATAAATGATAAAAATGACATTTGGCAGCTTCTTTCATCTTTTTTTTTTCTCTCAGGATAGGTTTCCAATCTCTGGAGGGCTCACACAAAGTCGCGCGTAATTAAACTGAACTTTGAAACGTCACCAAAGTAAGAGGGACTGATTTCATGAAAAAATTTATTTATTTTTCACGAAAGGGCCTGGCCGGGTAAGGGAGTAAAAAGTGCCCCCAAACCGAATTACAAGCTGTATAGCAAATATTGTATAGGATATTAAATAAGAAAATTTGGCGGTTTAATTGAACCCTTATGTGGTTTAATATAGGATCTATAGTGAAAAACGTATTTTTTCGTTTATTTCACGCTATCCTCAAAAGCTTCGAGATAAAAGTTTGAAAAAATATTGAATGTGCATCTTACTACGGTGTATCAAGAAAAAATATCAAAAAAAAAATAATATCAGACTGACAGAGAGAGTATTGAAAAAAATATTGAGATTTTAATTTTTTTTTTTTGGGATTTAGAGATTCAATACTACTCTAATTCATATTTAAAGGTGCTCATACAGCTTTTCTAGATATGTGTGATTTTTTTCAGTGTTGCGCGGCACTAAAAAATATTTTTTTATATTTCCAAACGACCAAAGGGTAAGCTTGTAGAAAGTGCCCTCAAACCAAATGACCAGCTATAGGGAAAATATTGTATAGGGTACTAAATAAAACATTTTGGCAGTAGTACCATATATTTGAGTCCTTATATGGTACACCTTATATGATCTATGGTGAAAAATGCTTTTCGTTTTTTTTCTCGCCATTCTCAATAACTTTGAGACAAAAATATGAAAAAAAAAATACTGAAAGTTAAGGTGTATCGATCAATATTTTCATCAAAAACAATTTTTTCATCAAAAAATCAAATAATAAAAAAAATTAAATTATTTTTTTTTTCAATTCTAAATTAAATTTAATATTTTTTTTCATTTTGAGATTCAGTACTACTCTAGTTTGTATTCAAATTTCTCCCTACGTTTATTTTAAGTATGTTTTTTTTAGAATTTTTAGAGGTTTTTTCGCGGTACAAAAAAAAATTTATTTTTTCAGGAATTTCGAAATTTTGAAAAAAAATATTACTTTGAGACCCAATTTTGCTCTAATTTTTATTTAAGTGCGTTGGTATGTGTTGTTTTTTCCACATGAAGCGAATTTTTTTCATTAATTTTTAAGAGGGTTGCGCGAAAAAAAAATTGGGCTTTGCGCATTTTTAATTTATTTTGAATTTTAAGACCCAGTACTGCTTTAATATTTATTTAAATTTTGTTTTCATATGTCTAAATTGTATCGGTATATTTAGAGCATTGCGCTGTACAAAGATTTTTTTTCTCGTATCTTCAAATATATGAGATTATCTTTACATAGGATTTAGATTGTTTACCAAATTCATAGGAATCAGTAGTACGAGCTCTGTGAGAAAAATAAAATCCTTGTGGAGATCATTCGGATTAAGAAAAACTTAAAAAAAAATGCAAATTAGTATTATTTTTTTATTTCAATTTTTCAATTGAAAACCACGAATACAATAAAATAATCTATTTCAAGAAAATAAGAATAATAATGAAGAAAATATTTTTTTTGTCTCGCAATTCTCTTAAAAATTCAGGAAAAAACTACGCCACATGTAGAAAAAAGACACATAATACGAACGCATTTAAATAAAAATTAGAGAAATCCTATGGTGTACCATATAAGGACTCAAATATGTGGTACTATTGCCAAAATGTTTTATTTAGTACCCTATACAATATTTTCCATACAGCTGGTGATTTGGTTTGGGGTGACTTTTTACTCCCTTACCCAGCCAGACCTTTTGGAAATATGAAAAAAAAATTGTATCGGGCAACAACGCGCAAAGAAATTTTTTTCAAAATTTCAATATTTGTTTTAGTACTTAAATTTTTGATGAAATTTTTGTTAATGATTTTTTTTGATACACCGTAGTGAGATGCACCTTCAGTATTACGAATACAAACATTTGAACGCTTACTATTTGCACAAATGAGGGCTAATAATTTTGTACTCAGAGTTTGTAGAATTCTCACAGCTTCGTTGTCATACGAAATGTTATCTGTTGTTCATCCGGAGGACGTTGGAGCTTATCAGATGTTTTGCAACTGTTATTGATGCTGTATCGCAAGGAATGTGAAACTGATTATTACAATGTTTGCCAAATCAATATTTTGTCGTTTTGAATAAATAAGCAGTATGAGTCTTTAGCTCTAGCAGTCATTCGCTAAACTCAACCAGTTGCTGTGAATGATTTCAATTATATCTAGGTCTTCCTTCGTCCCACAATCCACCCACAATTCATTCGATTGTTGGAGTCATTTGTCGGTCATTCGGAGGGGCAGCCCCCGTAACACACTGCCTATCGAAATGGGAGGAGAAATGACGAGATAATGACGCAAACTCACACACGACCTGCAGCTATACTCCACTGGCAGTTTACGATTGTATAGCAGCGAACGTCGGTGAAAACAACCTTCCATATATACAAATGAGCGGCGGTACATGTGATCACCAACGGGGCTGAGATCACTCGGTTGCGCTCTGACCGACCCGTACGACCTGCTGAAATTGTGAACGAACAAAAATCTCAAATCGCAAACCACACACAGCCACGACGGTTGGCGGGTAATATTTATTATTTCGACTAGGCTAGTCACATGTCCATTGATAGAGTTGCAGTAGCTGGGTCAACACCGCGTGTGTCCATATTCGGTGACATGTACGTAACATCACACGATCAGGTAAATTGTTCTGTGATCTAATAAACCTGGCGCAGTTATTAGATCATAGAACGCTCAATCTTCTGACCACAATGAACTGGAGGCGGTCCATCAAATGCGTTGGGATGGAATATTGATTCATCTCTGTACCACATCTCGGTTGCGTTCCCTCGATCCAACGGAGTTCGGTTGTGTTTTTGCGTATCAGCTTACCCGCTTGCCAATTCGAGAGCACACTCTCGTGCAATTTGATGCCTTGAAACGTTTTCCATCGGAGTTTGTTATTGTGTTTGACTGTTCACAACAATGTGCGTTTAATTATACACAAATTGCGTTTCTGTTTTGAGCAAAGCAGCTTATTTTCCACCGATGTTTTCCGATGCCCTGTACCCGAGGAAACGTTGTATAAAATCACCATCGGCTAGCCATTGAACGATAACAGAGGCCGCAAAGTGATTTTCAGTTGAAAGGTCGCCGCGTGGTGATAAAGATTTTTCCCCTGTTGCATTGAGATGTTCAACCTGAAGGATAAATGTCTAACCTCGAGTAAATACAGTGACCGTTCAGTCACGTTGTTCACGGCGAGTACCTGAGCGCTTTGTACTGCGACGACGTCGCATTTGTAGGTTAGTAGAACTGTAAACCCTTATCAGGTGCTGGGAAATAGGTGAGCTTACGTTCAACAGTGGATACTGTCGCAAAACTGAGCAATGGCGCCATAAACGTGCCGTAAAAACAATTGCTCGGTGCAGTGCTTATTTGTTTTGTACTTTTCTGCAATATAATGCAATAGCGGCTGCAGCTAGAAGTGGCTTGCAAAACAACTTATCACTTGGAGGTGAACTCAATCACAAATGATTCCCAAGCCTCATTCAACTGTAATTTTGATATGGCTATTTATGTTTTTCATTAGGGACATTTACAGCAAGCAAACACCAGTGACAATAACACTGCAGCGGCGGTGCAATTATTGATTGTTTTAATCAGAAATTGGCAAAATTTTGGCCCAGTATAGATAATGTTATCGAGCTGACATTCCACTCTATTCCATCAATTATTTACAGTCGCTGAAATGAACATGGACTGCTGATGCCGATAAAGAAAAACACATCACTTCCAACGAAGGACTATGTTTATCTTGAACCGTTTGAGTGCGGAGCAAATTTTGTGAGAAAATGCCAAAATTGCGGATGAGTTTGGGTATATTTAAACAAAAGTACTAAAAAACGTAAATAACTGATTAAGTCACAAAAGTTGGGTGAAAAAACATAAAAAGATATAAAAAGAATAAAAAGACTGATGGATTGGTGCGAAAATCTCTTACACCCATCGAAAAATGGATGAACAATAGGCGATAGAATCTAGATGTTTTCAATTTGTATTGGGGGATGTTCCCGAAAGACGAAATCCTACGTTGAGAAGTGCCAAGTCAACAATGTTAACATACATGCTGTTGAATATATACCGGGAATTTGTGTTTTTCAAGAAAATGCTTTATTTTTAATTTAAATTTATATTATTGTCTTCAAAATAGACCCCAACGAACGATCCAGTCATCGAAACACATTTTTTAACTCGACCCTCTCCGATTTTTTGATAAAATTTGGTGCTAATGATGGACACTACCTAAAATCAGAGTTTTCATTATAATATTATCAATTTAAATTACGACTGATTTTTTAAAAGGGCGTATTCGAAATCATTGATCTTTCTTTCAAAAAATCGTTAGTCAAAATCCAGTGTGAACTTTTCAAATTTTTGCTTTGAAAAACTACTATTAATGTTGAACTCGTAACACTTTTATGTGTGAATTATCGCGATTTACATGCTCTGTTAACTTTTTTCTATTTAGAAATATGTCAAGAAGATGTCAAACGCGAGTATTTACACACAAAAATGTTACGAGTAAAACATTATTTTCTTCATACAAAAATTCCTCATATTCCAGAAACTACAATAGACAGAAAGTTGACGTCTTGAACGAAAGTTCATATTTTAATAACAGTTCATATTTAAATAACCCATTATAATAACATTATCGAATACACTATTTCGCTATCTTGGCTTGAAACAAAATTAAGATTAGTTGTAATTTTCTCTTAGAAACCATGAAAAAGTTGAAAAACTTTTTCCCTGTAAAAGTGCCCATCTTCCGATGAAATTGTAAAGGCATATAATTTTCACATAATTTTCTTGGGGATTTTGAAAAGATACGTTTTTGAGAAATATGAATTTTAACTTTGATGTAGGACTACGTCTTTGATTTATATATAAGGGGGTCACTCTACGAAAAATGTAACGAAAAATTAAGAGTTTTCGAATGCATATTACGCAGAATCGTTCTTACGATATATGTTATAATATGTACCATTAGACGGCAAATTCATCCAGCAATTTTTTCACCAGAGACATCAACAGTCGAAATGGTAAAACAAGTGAGCAATTTAACGAATAAAAGAGGAATGTTTTACAAGCGTTTACAAGCGAATGCAAAGGTAAATAATGTATTATGAATTCTTTCTTTCAACTTGGTTCCCGTGAACGTTGTATGTAACACGAGATTGTGTGCAATAATTTGTTCAATCAAACAATTTGGACATCCAGTCAATGTGTAGGAATAAGAGTGATGTAAATAGTGGAGTGGGTTAGTAAGATGGCTGCAATTTCAAAGAAACTCGTTAGGCCTTATTTCCGAAAACACTTCACGATGGAAACGAAAATCTATCCGCAACGACAACGATATGACGTCGATATCTGAATACGAAATTAGTTTTTCACTAAAACTTATCATTATAGTTTAAACTTATCTTCAGATACAATTTTTGCAAGAGATTATTTTACCACTTGAAAAAAAATCAAAGTTTTCCTTTCACATTGAACACTTGAGACGGAGAAGTTAATTTTCATTCATAATTTTATTTGAAAAGTGTTCGTTCTGCCTGAAAACCCATTACGCTTCTCCTACTCGTAAAACGACGTTCAATGACGTGCTGTTCATTCCGTTTTCACCGTGAAGTGTGTACGAGAATGGAACCCATAGTCTGTAAACGAACATTATTTCTCCGAAAAAGCTCTTCATTAAAAATTAATTAGTTTTATGATTTCATATGTACTTTGCCTCAAAATATCACGAATTCGTAAGTTTTCAACATTTCTTGTTTCTTCTTCATATTCAATGTAGTGATGACGATATAATTTTTTAACGTAGAACTACGTCTTTCAGGAAGGGTGTCAAATCAGAAAACTGGTCACGTTTTTATGAAATAAAGTTAACGTTAATAACTATTTTCACTGTGAACGAATTCTCATGATTCGCATATCAATCGAATCGGAAATTCTCTAAGATTTGTTTGATACGCTATACATTACAATTCACTAATCTCTAAACGGTTTGAATTCATGAAAACTGGTAGAACTTCCATTTTTTCCCATACATTTGTTCTGCCGATTTGTGTGCTAACCCTACCCGTATTTCGAATGCTCATAACTCTTACATTTCTTAAGAGGATCGGAATGATGTTTGCATCAATTTATAGGAAATATTTCTACGCGTCTATCACAATTAATAAAATGTTATTTATCATGAGATGAACAATTGAATAACTGTAAAATGTCAAGTGTT
The DNA here is from genome assembly GCF_029784135.1 of Toxorhynchites rutilus septentrionalis. NCBI lineage: Eukaryota > Metazoa > Arthropoda > Insecta > Diptera > Culicidae > Toxorhynchites > Toxorhynchites rutilus. The sequence goes on along the minus strand of NC_073745.1, from coordinate 335,282,343 downwards.
ATCTAAAAGCCCTGTCAAATTTTGATTGGCCTGATTTACGGTTCCCGAACACAGACTTCAAAATCAATGTACCTGTGGAAATCCGCTTTGCAAATATACATGCAAGTCAGGGGTATTTTTGTTCCCACCGAGCTGTGTTTCCCTAACATGGACCTCAAAATTAATGTGCCCGGGGGAATCCGCTTTGCAAATACATGCAAGTCGGGGGTATTTTTTGGTGTTGAGTACTTTTGTACTCGCTTGTCGTTGTGCAGACCGGAATCCGGTCCGGTCCCTAAAACGTACTTTTAAACTGAGAAGCCTGGGAAAATCGTCATTTCAGATACTAGAGGTGAATAAACTTTCGCGGTTCGAGAACTTCGTAAACATGAGATGTGAAATCAGGGCCCGAAATCTTCGAAGGTGAAAAATGAGGACCGACTCTACTCTCAGCAGCTTCGCTTCGACTAGAACTGCTTCGGCAGTCGCCGCCAACAAAAAGTGACTTGACTAGAAAATGAATTGACTAGCGAGGATAGTCATCCTGTGTGAACTAGTCCAGTCAGTGGTTATTTTAACTGACTCGACTAATTAATACAAATCTGCCTCTTCATTCAACTGACTTTAATCCACACTTCCATTTCCCCCTGACACTAATTCATACCCGCGTACGCAATCTCATTTTGGCGTCCATATAAACATATAAAGAGGAACGAAAACGAAAAAGAAGCTACCCCATCAATGGACGTTTTATTGTCTACCCATCGTGAACTCAAACTAACGAACTTAGACATTTATCACGTATGCTATGAAGGTCCACGCGTTAGTATTAGTTAGTATTAGGCGTGCAAAATAGCGCGCACACACTGCACGTTATTTTATACGTGTGAGTAATTTTCGTGTACGATACAAAAGAGTCTAGCTCACCTGTAGCGTATGTCAAACCACGTTGAACTCAAACATCGATGCATACACATGTACATGGGAGAGAGAAAGAGAGGAACGAATTCGTTTTGGGGGAAGTCACTTCAAAATGCAATGAGGACAATAGTCGAGTCGGTAGAGGGAGATAACGACTAAACGCCCGACTGACTGTTCAGTCGTTTTGGCGGAGAAACTACGTGAAGAAGCCAAAAGTCATTACTAACTGACTATGGATATAGTCAGTCAGTTAGTCAGCTGACTATCCTCAGTTGACTATGACTATGCAGAGCCCTGTGTGCAATAATTTCAGAAGGAAATGTAAAATACAATGATCGTTTGACAATTTTTCCGTTCACATATTTTGGTAGTCCTAGGCATCATATCAAACGTAAAAGGACGTTCATCAAATTTATTTGTAACGAAGAACATAATCTGTTACAAAAATTTCGATGCATTCTAAAATAATATTCGAAAATGTAAACAAGTAAATTGCATGCTATAGTTGCGTAGTTCTGTTCCCTTGGCCGAGTGGTTAGCGTCATAACTAACATGCCGGGTGTTCGGGTTCGATTCCCGTTCTGGTCGGGGGAATTTTTCGTCAAAGAAATTTTCTCCGACTTGCACTGTGATCACGCGTATTCTAGAGCTTGCCACTCAGAATGCATTCAAGGCGTGTTATTTGGCATAGAAATCTCAACTAAGTACTAATAAAAATGACGCAAGTAATACTACGTTGAGACGGCGAAGTTCCTCTAGGAATGTTAGTGCCATTGAAGAAGAAGAAGAAGTTGCGTAGTTCTACGTCGAAAATATGCGGTCATGTTCTAGATACAACCCCTTACAATTTTTTTTAAATTCGAATCATGCCGAACCCAACCCGAAGGTCCGGTAGGTCCGGATCAAAGAAATTCGTACAGAAACAGAACGAAGTACATTCGCATTGACGACATTGAGCTTCGTGTGTTCAATTTGTGGAGCGAAAATGATAACGGATGGTTAGGTGGAATGAACACACATTTTAAAACGGAAATTGTCAAAGAAAATAAACCTTTTCATATTCTTTGTGGTGATCATACGTGGGCAACTGGGATTTTTGTAAAACGTCTGGGCTTGACAGGATTTCGTTGCCTTAGTCCGAAATTTTGGTTTGGTTTTGGTGAATTAAAAAAAAATGATTTTTTTATGTTTTCAAATTCAGTAGACTTCGGATCAGTTTTGTCAGCGGATCCAGTGAACTTTCCGGGTCCTACAAGCAGGCCTGACACATTTAACCGTTCTTCTATCTCGGCTTTTTGTTTGTATGATAGATGAAAGTATTTTGAAGCATGCTAAAGGGTGTGTCACATCAAATTGCATCACGGAAAAAACGCTGTAGAAATTTAATTTTTAGGAATTATATCTTCAGCTTTCGCTTATAATCAGATAAGAGTGTATAGATCACGTTGGCCATGCTTCACTGTCAATTTTTCGTAAATTTGGAAAAATGTCGTCGAACGAAAAAGAGCGTCATGAATTAATCCTGTGCACTCATTTCGAGAATCCGGAGTTGTCACATCGGGACATCGGTAAGATGCTGGGAATCGTCCAATCCACGGTCAGCAGAGTACTAAAACGATACTTCGAGAACCTAACAATCGACCGGAAGGTGAAGAACGGCAAAAATGGATGCTCCGTCAGTGAAAAAGATCACAAGCGCGTAGTTAAGCAGTTTAGACGTGATCCGAGAAGTTCGGTCCGGGATGTCGCCAATAAGCTGAATTTGTCAAGTTCATTCGTCCAGCGGACCAAGCAGCGGGAGGGCCTGCGTACATACAAGGTTCAGAAGGCTCCTAACCGCGACGAAAGGCAAAACATGGTGGGGAAGACGCGAGCCCGAAAGCTGTACACCGAAATGCTGACGAAGCCGCATTGCCTGGTAATGGACGACGAAACCTACGTCAAAGCGGACTTTCGTCAGCTGCCGGGCCTGTTGTTCTTCTCCGCAGAGGACAAATTCAGCGTTCCGGAGGAGATTCGCAAGCAGAAACTATCCAAGTTTGCCAAAAAGTACATGGTGTGGCAAGCGATCTGCTCTTGCGGAAAGCGGAGCGCCCCCTTCGTGATGACCGGCACGATAAACGGGCAGGTTTACCTTAAGGAGTGCCTACAGAAGCGCTTACTACCACTATTGAAGCAGCACGAGGGCCCGACCATCTTCTGGTCGGATCTCGCTTCGTGCCACTATTCAAACGACGTGTTGGAGTGGTACGAAGCCAACGGGGTCACCTTCGTGCCAAAGGAAATGAACCCGCCCAACGCGCCGGTGCTTCGCCCAATAGAGAAATATTGGGCGATTATGGGGAAGAACCCAAAAGTTGTCAAATCGGAGGCGGACTTCAAGAGAAAATGGATTTCTGTTCAAAAAAAACTACAACCTGACGTTGTACAGAACCTTATGGACGGGGTAAAGAGGAAGGTGCGAGCATACGGGCTTGGACTCGAAGTATGAATAAAAAGAAAATGCCAAAAGTTGTTTAATAGATTTTATTTTACTGTCTAAAATTTTCAAAAGGATCGGTCTACTGGGCGAATTTCTACAGCGTTTTTTCCATGATGCAATTTGATGTGACACATCCTTTAGTGTGGGTGAACATTGAAAATAATGTCTGAATAATTTGAAAAAAAAAATCCGTGAAGCCCGTCTAGACGCGGGGTTAGGTTGTAGAGGGTTAAGGATGCCACATATTGATCCTGATACCAAAATTTCTATAGGACAAACCTGATATGATATGTTAAATACCAAAAATATAAGACCAAACATTTGGAGAGAAATGGCTTTTCAATGCCAAAATTTGATGATTTCAATACCAAAGTAATACTTGGGCAGTGTTGTTTTGAGGTTTGATATTTTTAGAATTTGGCTCAAATAAAAGCGTATTTTCTAGTAGAACCTCTAGAAAAAGAAAAAGTCCTCGAATAGTGTTTTACAGTAATGTTCGAGTGGTGGATCATCATTTTGATCTGTTCGAATTATATGATTAATTAGGAGTTTATTTCACCATTTCATGCACTAAAAAGAAAAACATATCGATGCATTTCACCAAGAAAATGTTGGTATCAGAGAAATTGCTCGTCGGGTTGGACGATCCCATCAAGTAGTGCTCAATTATTTGGCGAATCCTCAAGGACACGGTAAGAAGGAGAGAGCTCTACATAAATCGAAGCTCGGGATATCGGGATAAGCGCGAAATAGATAGAACAGTTTCGAATACTTCAAAATCGCTTATGCAAATAAAGCAATATTTCGATTCAAATGTTGCTCGGGTGACAATTCGTCAAGTTTTGATAAAAAATTCTCACTTAAAAAGAGCTTAAAAGGTTAAAGCTCCTCACCTCACACCATCTCACATCGGAAGACATTTTGTTTTGCCGAAGCTCGCATGAACCGACAGTGGGACATGATATGTTGTGACGAAGAATGTTTCCAAATGAATACATTTTTGCTATATATCATTACGAATAGTTCTTCTATGTACAGGTTATCTTTACTGACGAAAAAAAGTTCAATTTTGATGGTCCTGATGGTTTCAACGAGTACAGACGTGATTTACGGACGGAGGAACAGTATTTTTCAACCAGGAATTTTGGAAGAGGCTCGTGCATGGTTTGGGCGGGATTCTGTACAACCGGAAAGCTCAAGATAGCTTTCACATCATTCAAGAATTACGTACATGTTCTGGAATCCTCTCTCCTACTGTTTTTGCGTGGATATCGCCACAAAAAAATCACATTCAACCAAAACAATGCTATTATTCATACCAAGGAAACTAAGCAATGGATTAAGGACCAAAAACTTATTTTTTCTAACTGGCCGGCTCGCTCTCTAGACTTGAATCCTGTTGACAATCATAGGGGGATCCTTGTACGCAGAATCAACACTGAGGGGAAGCGGTACACCACGATTGAAGGCCTCAAGGTCGCAATTTCGGAAACATGGTAAAATATCGAGAAATATCCGTTCAGCAGAATTTGGTAAATGGTATTCCGACACGAATTTTCTAGGTTACTAGCCGAAATTGCAAGGTTGCCAATTATTGACATGTAAATCAGCTGATCGTTTTGAATTTTTAATTGATAATACTTATGAATTTCGAAATGGTGTTTTAGAAACTGGACAGCTGAAATTATCATATATAAGCACAATAAACAAACAACATTTTTGAACGATATTGACGGTCAATATACTTTATTCTAAGCATTCAACAATGTATGAATGTATCTTGTTGAAATTCTAACTGTTTGTGTTGCAATAAAATAGAATCAGGGTGGTTTTATAGAAGTTGGACAGAGTGTACACGAAGCATAGATGGAAAATTCTATTTCTTAAGCATTGGAATTTAGGCCGATCTTTTTACATCTTTTTACATCAGTTTTTTGGAAAATATTATTGGCAACTCTGGGTATGGTTTCTTTCTCGACGTCACGTTGCATCGGCAAAACGATGACTATACAGTGATAGACATTCGTTTAGCCGCACTTGAAAAAAAAACTTGAAACACTTACAAAACAACTAGAAATCTCGCGTAACTTTTGAAAAGGTCCAATGTAACATTTTCGCCAACTCGAGAAAAACGTAGTTGAAGACCCGAACATTATTTCGCGAATTGTCTTAAAAGCTATCAATCTTTATCACTGTTTTCACCACTAGCTGTCAAGAATAACTTCGTAAAACCAATCGTAACTATTGTTCCGTGATTTGAGATTAAGGTTGAAGCCTCAGAGCGAAAAATGTTACATTGGACGTTTTGACTGCCCGCGTTTGCACATTGGACATATTACGTTGCACTATAAAAATTTGAAACTAACTAATAAACAACAATCCAAATATCAGCATTTTGTTCTAAAGACTGATTATTATTGTTATAACTCGTTGAATTGCACTGAAATCGATAACAACACCTGTAAGAAACAAATTCCAAAACGACCGAAGTACGACTGCGAGTTGTTTTGACTGCTTTGTTACTTCGGACGTTTCGGGCGTCGGAGGAAAGTGGCGTCCGAAGTAACAGCCGGGTGCTTAAAATTCGAATCTGCACATTGGATATTTTTTGTATCGGTGACAAAAAGATGAAGAAGATAGATACGTGAACGATTGTTTTTGTAATACATTCGATGATTGAAAACTAATAGCGTGCATCCATTAACTCGATTTGTTTACATTTGTTACATAGGACCTTTTCAAAAGTTACGCGAGAAATGTTGTTTTTATCGGGATACTTATTTGCTGTAGTGATAGTATATTTAAGTCACACAATCACACACTTCTTCTTCTTCTTCTTCAATGGCACTAACGTTCCTAGAGGAACTTCGCCGTCTCAACGTAGTATTACTTGCGTCATTTTTTATTAGTACTTAGTTGAGATTTCTATGCCAAATAACACGCCTTGAATGCATTCTGAGTGGCAAGCTCTAGAATACGCGTGATCACAGTGCAAGTCGGAGGAAATTTCTTTGACGAAAAATTCCCCCGACCAGAACGGAAATCGAACCCGAACACCCGGCATGTTAGTTATGACGCTAACCACTCGGCCAACGGAGCACCAAGGGAGCAATCACACACACACAAGGCAGCATCGGTGGATATAAACATTCAAACGTCGTTTTTCCCGAGACATACGTTTAGCCGCAGGGCATAAAAATCGAGTTTTCGCATAATCACCAAGCCTTTATCTGTGTTTTTTGAAAAAATACTTGGTAATGTTCAATTTACATGATAAATATTAGATGTGCAACGTAAGAAGTTGGTCAGTGATTTACGTAGAGTTTAAAGGAATAGCGAAAGGATTCTATTGACAGAAGAGGGGCGGAAAATAATAAAGATATTCAGTGAACAAGTTTTCTTATCGCTGTCTGACTCGATGCCAAATCGAGTTTTCAAAGTGATCCGAAATGGAGGTGGACGTACTAAATATTAGCTGTCGATTGGACTCGAAATTTGCCGCACAAATTTTCTTTTATTGAAATTTTAGGATGCGGCTAAACGAATGTCCACCATGATTCCACATAATTGAATTACAGTAGAACCCCGATTATCCGCGGTATAGCCTGGCTAGGTCACCGCGGATTACGAAAATCACGGTTAACCCTTTCACGACCACGGGGACGCCGATGTCCCAAGCAAAAATCATGGATTAATTAAATATTCACGTAACCATTGTAAATTATTTTTTTATTTTAATATTTCGGAATGTACCTTTTTATTATTTTTACTGGCAATACATAATAGCGACCATAGGGACATATTTGTGCCATAAATTTAACAAAAAAAAAGGTAAAAGTTTTTTGAATTTTTAGTATAAATTATGTTTTTAGGGTGCCTATTGATTCATAACATATAGCTAAATTGATTTAATAAGGTACCGTAACCTTATGGTCCTGAAAGGGTTAACGCAAATAATGACTAAAAAAGACGCAAACAAGATAATTCCGCATTATAACAATGTTTTATCAATACAGAAACCATTAAACTATCCATCCGTAAGGTCGTGTACACCAGTAGTCAAATAATGTGAAAGTTATGACCAAAACAAAAGAGCAAAAGCCTACCACTCACTGATGAAGTTCATAAAATTAGTATGGAACTCGCTTTCGCGGATCATCCGCTCGCGGATATTCGAGGTTCCACTGTACATAGAAAACAAAAAGTGAATATATATTTTTTTATAATGAATTCGATGAAAATAAACAATAATTGTCTTTTATGAGCAAAACTGTAGAAAAAATTGACTTATTTTTAAAAATATTGAGGAAAAATAGGGTGCGGTTAAACGAATGTCTACCACTGTATAAGAGAAGGGCCGAAGATACGAAATTCAGTCGCACGGTAATTAGCTAATATGATGTGTTGGCGTTGAGAATTTATTTTATATGTTGTTGTTGTGGCCATTCTCACACCGCTCAGTGAAACCATTCTGTCGTTTGTCTGGTTTAGGCTACTTGAGTTGTAACAGAGAAATGCAATACCGTCCATTAGTTCAAAAGGTAATACCAACACGAAAAATAACATCAATCCTCAAGCCAATCACGACTTGATTAAATTGAATTGAAAAAAAAATGCAATGATCACGTGTTTGCTCCAAGGTCCAACAATAGCAATTCATAAAATATTATTTCACTGTGTTAAGAAGATTTCGAAAGCTCCCAGTACCATACTAGAGTTCAACATAATTTCGGCATTCAGCACCCTTTCGTTCATCAAACATAAGAAACCCAAAACCAAGAGTTGAACTTTCTTTCAACGAAAATTAAACACACAAACAATGCAATGTAAATTCACGGATCGTTTGTTTCGATTTTACGATTTTTTTTATTCACATGTTCTGGTATATCGCGTTATTGAATATTTACACAAATTTAGTTTTCACATTCGGAAAAAAGCGTAAAAATTAGTTGTAGTACCTACTGGTTAATAACTAGTGTAATTCTTCTCTTTCTATCTTTCTTTCTCTCAATCACACATAAAGTGTTTTCCCTCGCGCTTGAACCAATGTCGGGGAAGGTTACGATCTTTGTTTGTTGTCGTCTGCTGTGTATATTTTGCATGTTTCCCTTGGAGAAAGAGGTTTGTGCAAATCGATCTTCTTGTTATTCGATTCAGCAAAATAAATCCCAAGGACCGGAGTCACAGATCCGGCCCTGATGCGAGCAGAGGAATGATGTCCTACATTCAACAAATTTTCAGCCGAAGAAAGAACATATACAGGAACGCTTTAGGCGCACACGGATTAATTTATTTGAATTAGGTCTCGGCCAGGATCCGCCCTCTTCACATCAGGTAGATCCTCATTACATTGGTAAAGGGTTTCCGACACAGCGGGCACTTGGTGACGGACGAGGCACACTTCGCACATGCCACCACGTGTCCACAGGGCGAGAAGGCCGTATTGTACTCATTGACGTAGCAAATTTTGCACGTTCGATTCGTGTCCGATTTGCGGTTTGGTTCATCTTCATCTTCCTCCAGACCACTACTGCTGCTGACCGAGGAAGACGGAGAATGTCCGTTACAGACTGACATGCCACTGGGTTTGACATCCTCCATTAGGGAGCTGCTTAAACTTGACGGTGATAGTTGTAACACAGAAGCAGAAGTAAGCGCGGTGGTGGCTGCTGCCGGGGAAGATGCGCCAGATATTGAGGGCTGTGGCGAACAAGACGAAGTTCCGGCACTCACAGAGGATTGCGGCTGTTCGACAGCTGCCGGTGGGTTCTCTTTTTTCTCCAAACACTGGGCAATATATTCTTCGCCCTTCATCAATTTCAGGTACTCACAGTTGCTATACCACATGGCATGCTGTTCCCAAGGTTCGTCCTCGGCCTCCCAGTCCTTCAGGCCACCGCCGCAGCTGAAGCACTTGACTCGATCGCTCTTGCCGGTGTAGAAAAATCCGGCATCACTGAGCTCCTTGGGTTTTTGTTTCATAAACTTCGGCCAATCCTCGTAGCTTTGAAAACGCTTTGCTTCGATCGCGTAATTAGGATATTCCGGAAGTTTGTGCTGCTGCTGATGTTGTTGATGATGTTCGAATAGCGACTGCTGTTGCTGCAGTTCATCAGCCGATGCGTGTGACATCATACTCGATTCGGAAGTCAGCGAGCTCGGTGGGGACGTCATGGAACCATTGCTGCTCCTATCGGACGACGAGTATCCATTTTCCGCCACGGAATGCTCCCTGATTCGTATTCCGCAAGTATCGTAGCTTGGCTCCGGGAGTTGATCCAAAAAACATCCATCGATCGGCACGTTGTTAGTTTGGCGCTTGCGTAGCAGCGGACAGTACGGAGACCATCTCAGATGCTCCGAGAGAACATTATCGTTCGGCTCCCAGAGTCCAATCTCCACCCGACAAAAATAGCACTTAACCATATCGTTCGGACCGACAAAGTAGAATCCATAGCGGGCCAACTCGATCTTGCTGATGAACGGCACGGACCAATTCCGAAACGATTCCAACCGAGAGACCTCCATATGATACGACAGCGAGGCACCCGTTGTTAATCCGTACGGGGACTCATCTTTCACCTTGTTATCGGTGTAATCCCGTGGCATTGATTGAACTTGCGCAGTCATTTTTCTGAACGCGGCCGAAAGCGAAGCTGCGGTACAACGATCGAAAAGCGAAATCAACAGACGAACGAACGATGATAGCGATGCCACGGCTGCTCTCCGAAGACTGATTTTACTGCTCCGGCTTTGTTGGGGTTTTCCGCCGAGGTGCAGCGACAATATAGCAATATGTACAAGCTTGCAGCACAGTTGTGTTTACAAAACTGAATGCCAGAATCGGACTGAAGTGCTTAGGGTTAGTGACAAGTTGCACTCCTTCCTTCTTACTCTCCGGCTGGCTCTGTCTTCTCTCAATCGTCGTCTCTCTTAAGTGTAGAAAAAATGTCGGTACCGACGATGATGATGATGATGATGACGGTTTGGATTACCCTAGTGCCTTGAGATGATGGGAAAACATCGATCTGTGGAAGAGAAAAGATGCGAGAAGAGCATAAGAAAATGAACTTACGTGCGAGCGAGAGCGTTTCGGAACATTCCACCGAAAAAAAAAGTGGGATTGTGAAGTAAAAAATCTTCCCAGTGCAGTGTTGGTAAACAGAGGAAAATGCCATTTCAGGTTAGAGAGTTAGGCTGGCGAACTTTAACTAGTGCAACGAGTGAAAGAATGAGGAGAAAGCTGTTTTCTGCACAACCAGATTAAGTTCGAGCACCTTTGTTAATTGGAGGTCTGCCAGCTTGAAAGGTCTACTCAGCGTAATTCAACATCTGGGAGTGGAACCCAAATTGACATGAAGGATGTGATACCTCACCCAAAATACTGATACCGATAATAGCAGCGAACGAGAGTGATTAGATAACCATTCATTATTTCGCTTAGAACAACTTTCCACCGCAAAAATTTGCTGGCTCACCACCCACGGTGGTTGATAATATTTTCGCTTGAAGTTGCAAACAGAGCGTGGCGGCGCTCTGGCGATTCATAGGGTATGCAAAAAGTAAACAATTTCCGCCCTCACGCACCCATTCTTAGAACAGAATCCATTTAATTGTTACTGTGACACATCCAACACACCAACTACAGAGTAGAGGTTCCACAGTGTTAGTGCATCACATTCCTGGCTAGGCGACGAGACTGTTTATGAATGAGATCATATTTTAGGGTAGGGTCGCTAACTGTTGAACAGCACTACGAGAGTGGGAAGGGTCTCTTTGAAAATCTTGTTATAAATAAAAATCGCGTGTCACGGTGTTTGTTACCGAACTCCTCCAAAACTGCTCGACCAATTTAGATTAAACTATCCACAAAAAACTCGGTAGACATGAAAATAAGATGTAAACTATATACGATACCGCTAAGATACCGATTATTATATATTTAATACCAATTTGGGTGGCCCTTTGCAAAACAATAAAATTTGATTATTTTTTTCTTAAATTAAAAAAAAATAAAAATACCCCTTTTTTAATCGAGATTTTAGTATTTTTGTATGAACAAGATTCAAATAATTTAACCATGGTTCGTTTTCCAAACATAACGAATTCATTCATGTTCTTAAATGACAGATGGCGCTACATCGAACTTTCATCCACACATTCGCAAATAACGTCACTTCGTCTAAAGCCTAGCGTATCACCGGCGTGCTGGAAATATTTTTGAATGAGCACAACCAATTATTGAAATACTTCAAATCACACTTGCTCGGTTTACAAAATGTAAATCACGCTATTGCTATCAATCCTGATAAAACACCTGCTGGAGAGCACGCAATCGTTGCTAGAATCATAGAAGGCGACTGCACAATGCCGCGAGAAATTGTGATTCGAAGAAAAAAACAATAATCTGGAATTCTTCGTTGACACACACGAACGAAACAATCTACAACGGCGGCGTGAGGGAGAATGCATTACCTTGCGGGACGCTATCATAAGCAAAGCCGACACAGTCTTTTCTATTGCCTGGCCAAAACGCAATGCATTGTCGTGACATCACAGCACGTGTGTTCAAACAAAAAAGTCTTTGATGAGCTTCATTACCACATTACACGTATTCGGTTCCACATGTTGTATTCGGTTGAATGGAAGAAGTACGGATTGCCTCATACACACATTCTCAATTTGTTTAGTTCACAAAATACGCCACGAGGGAATCAATAGTGTAATTTCCTCAGAAATTTCAGATCTGTCTACTGATTTACTATTCACCCGTATTCTAAAAACGAATCGAGTCAATATTACCAATTTCGCATTCTGGAACCTGTTCGAATCAACTCCAATCGAGTTGTGCAAATGTAGCTACCTTGCCGCGCGATTCGACAAAGACAACATTAAGCTCCGTGTTCAATTTTTGTAAAGAAAAAATGGTAATGGATATTCACAGGTGGAATCAACACGCTGTTAAAACCAATATTTGAAATTAAAATTAGCTATACATATCAAATATTTGTTCTATGTAAAACAGTAACACATTCTCTTCAAGTGGATCAAAATCCTGAACGAAACATGTGTCTGATGTTGTTTTTATTATGGATAAAGTTTTGGTGGAAATTCAAGAAATACAAGGAATTTATAGAAATACAGGGAGTGGGTCATATCTATGGTATAACCGCAAGGGTGACGTAGGACTATCGTTGATTTAGAGATCATTTGTATGAAGTTGAATCTGAATTCATTCTGAATGAATGAATATTTGGAGAACTTCGAAAACGAGAGCGTTACGTTGGAGGCACAAGGTTTTATGCATCCAATATTGGATACGGAAATATCCTACTGATGGGGAAGAATAATCTTCAGAAGCTATCCTGTTGATTGCGATTGATTGAAAAATCACAAAACCTAATGTATTTGGTCACAGTGTTACATGGATAGAAAACATTAAAATAAACTCTTTCATATGAATGTAATTTTAAATTCCCAGAGGAACTGGCAGATTATTTTCAGTAACGATTAGATATTTCCACATTTTCCTCGATACTGGAAGCCCACCAGTGGTTAATGCTAACTCGATAACCATCTGTTAATAGCACTTGATTGAAACATATTTGGTCACAGTGTTACATGGATAGAAAACATTCAAATAAACTATTTCACATGAATGTATTTTTAAATTCCTAGAGGAACTGGCAGATTATTTTCCGGATCTTTCTCGATCCAAACGGAAAGAATTCCGTGCGTGTATGTGTGTGTGTGTAGCGGCTGCTTCGAGATCTTCCCGGGGAACCGTTTGTAGCATCACTCTCCTCCTGATGGATTCCCTTCTGGCCTAAGGTGCACAAACAGGCTCTTGGTGACACCGTTCATCCGCGCTTTCATGATAAATGAAGAGCTTCACCACAACAGCGACAACATGCTCCAATCGCTGTTCAATTAGAACTGAGTGGATTTCCGAGCGGCGCTCGCTTATATACCGATTGGTGATTTCAATAGCCTATTTTGAAAGCAAATTTAAGACTATTGAAACAAGTTTTTGGATCAGAAAGTAACAAGTATAGAACGCGTAGACATTTTATCTTTCGAATGAAGTGTTTATCATACCATTTCGTTCAGTTGTTTAGGAGCTATTAACACTCAAAATCTCGGTCTTCGGCGTAACGCTTTCGTTTTCGAAACTTTGATTTTACACCCCGGTATAGAAATGAAAGACGTAGTCCTACGTCAAAAAAAACGTTCAGATAGGGTCAGGACTAGGTCTTCCTCGTATTTAAACGGCATTGAGTGATAATTTTCAATCAAATTTCAACAATTCAAAACTGCTTTCGTGTCTGCCAATCTGATAGAGATTAAATGTTATAAAACTCGATCTAGTTTCAAACCAACAGGATTCCGGAATATGAATGACTATCCGATACTGTTACCACAAGCATGGTTCATGGCTTATGTGATGATTTGAAACTTTTTTCGCCTTGCATGACAGATGGAATACGTACAAAGCGTTTTGCTAGATATTTCACCAACGGCATGACAACGGCATCACAAGCGTAGGTGGATATCCAATTTATCAACGAAGAAATACTGATAAAGACGGACAATCGTTCACAAATATCATAATATGAGTTCTACAGATCGGGTAAGAGCAATTAATACATTTGCAAATCCGTGGATAAAGGAAGCAATAGAAAAATTAGAACCCTGAATGTGAATACTCCTTGAATGTAAACGACGAAATAATGCGGTTCCAATTGAAGTTGTCGGGCGTATCGTTGGTTGCGGAATTCATTAATGGGACCCAGTTGTTATAAGTTTAGCCGTCCATCTTGAAAATGATAAGCGCGTACTTTCCACCAACGATACAGCTCTTAGACGAAATGAAATGAATTTGTTTTATGTATTTCATTTTTCTACTTTACGACAAAAATGTATTACTTGTATCTGTATGTATCTCTTTACATTCAACTTTTGAGAGATCAAACATATCATTCACGTTGATAAAACACATTTAATCAAAAAACATCACACAAACTTTCGTTCAAATCATTCCATTCGTTCTTTTATATCGATCAAATTCAAATAATTTTATAGATCGTTAAAACATTCAAAGATCCTTACATAAGATATATCTTATTTTTAACCCAAAATATTCACTAGAAATAATTTATATGGCAGAACGTTTGCCGGGTCAGCGTGTGGTATATAAAAATTGACACCCTAATAAAAAAACAAAAAAAAATACGGGTCTAATGTTTTGCGATAAAATCAAAATTACCAACATTTTATCATTTTTTGACGAATGAATTTTAAATTGATGTTACTGATCAAATATATTTGACACAAAACACAATAGGCAAATATTTAGTATTTAGTTTTAGTTTAGTTGTTATAAAATCAACCATTTGTCATTGAATTCCAAATCGCATTTCAAAGTATTGTGTAAATTACTTTGAAATGCGATTTCAAATGTTCTGCAATGATTCAGAGGTTCGGATTCAGATTCGCGAATTTAAATTTAGAGATTGAGTGATTCAGGAATACAGATTCAGAGAATGAAAATCATATTCAGATTCTCAGATTTCTTTATTCAGATTCCGATTTTCAAATTCAGGTTCAAATTCAGGAATTTAAATTCAGTGATTCAGAAATTCAGATTCAGGAATTTAGATTCAAGAATTAAGATTCAGAGATTCAGATTCAGGAATTCTGACTCAGAGCTTCAGATTCAGAGATTCAAAATCAGATTCAGATTCTCAGATTATCAGTTTCATATTTTAAGAAGTACATTCAGGAATTCAGATTCAGAGATTGAAATTCATATTCAGGGATTCAAAATCAGATTCAGATTCTCAGATTTTTAGTTTCAGAAACACAGTTTCGGATTATTAGATTCAAAATCTCAAATTCAGATTCTGAGATTTGATTTCAAATTTAGAGATTCAGATTCAGGAATCCAGATTCAGAAATTCAGGTTATCAGTTTCAGATTCTAAGATTCAGATTCAGGAATTCAGATTCAGAGATTCAAATTCAGATTCGAGGGTTCAAAATCAGATTCAAATTCTCATATCTCTATCAGAGGTTAATATTCTTATGTTCAGGTTCTCAGATTCAAAGATTCAGATATTCAGTTTCAGATTCTCAAATTCAGATTTAGAGATGTTGGATTTCAATCCCCAGACTAAAATTTAAAAATTTTGGATTGCAAACTAAAATTTCCTATGGTTTCCAGGTTCCAACTTTTAAGATTCCAAGTTTCAGGATTCAAAATTTCAAATCTAGATATGGATGTGTGGATTCGAGATTTAGATTTCGTGTTCAGACTTTCTAACTTCCAAATCCCTAGTGTTAGAAAATAACAATTTTTCTTTTTTTGCGTTCACTCAAAGTGTTATGTTACATGAAATTTACTATCGAATCTATCAAATAAAATTTACTACAAATGATAAAACCCATATTGATGGGATTTTGAGAAAATATGTCCATAATCCACCATTTTGTAGCGGCCGCCATCTTGGATTTTCAAGATCATGGAATACGCAGTTTTATAATGACACCAGAGATAAACATGTGTTCCAAATTTCAGATCAATCGTTCACAAGAAGAGGGTTAAATTTCTATTAATGTGGTACAGCGCTACAGACAAAGCTACAAAGTTACAAACATACAAACGGGTCAACCTAGATAAAACCGTTTAATGAATAAGTGCAAATCATAATTATATTACGTTTACCGAGAGAAAATTCGTTTTTTTATGACTCGATTATCCGGAGGATTCGATTACTCGGAGTGAAAAAAAATCAACACTCCGGATAATCGAGTCCGACCTGTACTATCATTTGAAATGCGATTTCAAATGTTCTGCAATGATTCAGAGATTCGGATTCAGATTCGCGAATTCAAATTTAGAGACTCAGTGATTCAGGAATTCAGATTCAGAGAATGAAAATCATATTCAGATTCTCAGATTTTTAGATTCTAAGATTCCGATTTTCAAATTCAGGATCAGATTCAGGAATTCAAATTCAGTGATTCAGAAATTCAGATTCAGGAATTTAGATTCAAAAATTAAGATTCAGAGATTCAGATTCAGGAATTCTGACTCAGAGCGTCAGATTCAGAGATTCAAAATCATATTGAGACTCTCAGATTTTTAGTTTCACATACTCAGTTTCAGATTATCAGATTCAGATTCCCAAATTCAGATTCAGAGATTCAGTGATTCAGGAATTCAGATTCAGAGATTCAAAATCATATTCAAATTCTCAGATTTTTATTTTCAGATATTCAGTTTCTGATTATCAGATTCAGATTCTCAAATTCAGATTGAGAGGTTCGGATTCAGATTCAGGAATTCAGATACAAAAAATCAGATTCAGAGATTCGGATACAAATTCAGGAATCCAAATTTAGATATTCAGAGATTCACATTCAGGAATTCAGATTCGATTCAGAGATTCAAAAGCGGGTTCAGATTCTCAGATTATTAGTTTCATATTCTAAGATTCAGATTCAGAGATTGAAATCCATATTCAGGGATTCAAAATCAGATTCAGATTCTCAGATTTTTAGTTTCAGAAACACAGTTTCGGATTATCAAATTCAAAATCTCAAATTCAGAATCTGAGATATGATTTCAAATTTCAGATCCAGATTCAGAAATTCAGATTATCAGTTTCAGATTCTAAGATTCAGATTCAGAAATTCAGATTATCAGTTTCAGATTCTAAGATTCAGATTCAGGAATTCAGATTCAGAGATTCAAATTCAGATTCGGGGATTCAAAATCAGATTCAGATTTTCATATCTCTATCAGAGGTTAATATTCTCATGTTCAGGTTCTCAGATTCAAAGATTCAGTTTCATATTCTCAAATTCAGATTCAGAGATTTCATTCCCCAGACTAAAATTTAAAAATTTTGGATTGCAAACTAAAATTACCTATGTTTCCCAGGTTCCAACTTTTAAGATTCCAACTTTCAGGATTCAAAATTTCAAAATCTAGATGTGGATGTGTGGATTCCAGATTTAGATGTTCAGACATTCTATCTTTCAAATTCCTGATGTTGAGAAAAAAAAATTTTTTTAGTCTCACTCAAAGTGTTATGTTACATGAAAATCGAATCTATTAAATCAAATTTACTACAAACACAAATTTCTGCATAACTCAAGAACTAAGCAAGCAAACGGAACCAAATTTGGCATGTAGAGGTTTTAGGGGGTAAGAAATATTTTTATGGTGATTCGACACTCCTCCCCTCTCTTTAAAGGGGGGCTGCCATACAAATGAAACACAAATTTCTGCATAACTTAAGAACTAAGCAGGAAAAAGGAACCAAATTTGGCATGTGGAGGTTTAAAGGGGTAAGTAATGTTACACTCCTCCCCTCTCTTAAAGGGGAGGCTGTCATACAAATGAAACACAAATTTTTGCATATCCCGAGAGCTAATCAAGTAAAGGGGTAAGCACAAAACTCGAAGAAGCAATCGTCATATTCGAGATGTCATAATTGTAGTATATTTTCTGTATCAAATATGTATTCAGCGTAAGGGAGAAACATGTTATTTGCAAGTGATTGAAAAATCTTGAACGAGAATTGTGTCTGAAAATAATTTTATATTACAATGACGTTTTGCTAGAAGTACAGGTCGGACTCGATTATATGTGATTCGATTATATACAATTTTGGACTTGAACTGTATATAAAGTTTGGAAAAAAATGTTTTTTATATATTTCAAATATGACTTATTTCAAGAAGAAATGTAACCTTTTGACGCTAAGGCGTAATTTAAGCGGCTATTACATGTCCAGTGGGGTAAAAATCGTGATTTTTGAAGATTTTGCTTGAATTTTATCCATGAATTGTTTATATCGATATTGCAGCCAAATTAAGAACGATAGAAGTTAGGTGTCAAAGAACAAATTGTGGAGCGGTTAAAAAGCTTCAATTCAATTGATAGAAACAATCTAGTTTAATATAAATTTTTAGGATGAAATAAATAATAACACATTAAAAAATATTAACTTTTATGTTTTCCACTTCCAAAATGTTATTAAAATCCACTAATTTAGATGTTCCACTACTATATCCATCTTTCAAATGAACGCAACAGAAGCGTCTTCTGAAGCGTACTTTGTAATGTAGAGCCAGTTTGAGGCAACGGAGTCCGAAACAAATAACAAATTCTATAACTCTTTCATTGTTGAAATTCGACATATGCGTAGAAGGATTTTTTTCATCAAATATGATCGTCTATCACCTTCTGAGAGAATCTGGATAAATTTATTTGTTTTATGCGAGAAAAGTGTTTTCTGACTTTAAGGGAATGAATCAAAAATCAAATTCCTCTTTTTTATTAAAAAAAAAAACAAAAGAATACATAAAAAAACGAATAAAAATTTTTTTTTGACTCGATTCGATTATATACAGTGAAAAGAAATCAGAAACTGTATATAATCGAGTCCGCGCTGTTCTAGCAAATTTATAGTGAAAGGAAATTGTAAAGGGTCAATTAGAAGATCAATCAATCAAAAGTTCTGCGTTTGGACCAATGAACGTTCGCTTAGCAAGAAAACGTGCATGTTTGAAGGTATTGATAACAAAAAAAATTTTTTGAGCGGAACGATGTTCGGGTCAGCAAGTATTTTAATAAATTTGTACTGACCACACTGGCACACATGGCTTCCGGCTCATAAACCAGGTACGTCTCAACCTTCGGTGCTTATGTTTCCAAGAAATCTTTCCGAAATACGTGAATTTGGATACTTTAGCTTTGATGAGGGTGACTCACATTGCCGAAATTATTAGACTTAATTTTCAAGACACAGTGAAACAAATAAGCCGACAACAACTCACCAAAGAACAAAAAAGGATTTGTGAAAAAAGAGAAGTCTGATACTGGTTTAATCTTCTCTTTTTCCTTAATCAACGAACCAGCAGCTGCAAATCGCCGATTGTTTCCATTTTCACGTGCCAAGAAAGAGAGAGGGTCACTTTTTTCCTAAGCAACCGAAACATGTGGAATTCTCTAGCTGGCGGCGGAGAGGACACATGGTTCCGTTTTATTTTCTCCCTCAGGGTCTTCGTCTTCACCATTATAACATTCGGTTCAGCTGCTGCTGGCGGAAAGGACAGCAGCTGTGCCTTAGTTTTGTTGTGTTTCATATTTAAAATTTTCTCCTGAATGGAATTGAGCAGCGGCGGCGCGCACCATGACACGAAATTCGGCAGATGTTCCTTCCTCTTGGGTTGCACACGCTGTAATTTTCTATGGGCTAAGTTTTGGACGAAGAGGAAGAGACAAGGAATACACCTTTTGAAATTGGTCGCAGTTTGGTATTTGAAGCGTGCCATTCGACAAGCGAGAAATGGTTTGCTTCTAATTGGAAGTGGTATAACTGGACACGTTCAAATTTGAGACGATTAAGTGATTTTCTTATGAAAAATAAAGGAATTTAATTTGTTTGTCACTTCAGATTCTTGCATACCTGCCTTGACGTCGATTGTCGATGGTTGCTGCTGTTCTCGATAATAACTGGTGCAATAGAGAGGAGAACATGACTGAGAATAACACACAAATCAGTGGAAAACATGCATCTCACGACTTTCATTCAAGAAACTCGTTCGGTTTACCGAGAGATCCGGCCAAAGATCACTTGGGCGAGGTAAAAGGCTACACGATTAACATTTACACCTCTGCGCTGGGCCCCTGTTCTGCACCACCGCAGCAGGAGTGGTTTGGTTGCCTCGAGTCGAGAGACTTCAAGAAAGGAATTTGAACTGCTCTACTCGCTGTTTGCTGCCCGCCTGCCTGCCTGCCAGCCAGGCTTCAGAACCCAAGAAGCTGGGCGCATGAAGCAGGCGCGGAGCATAATTATTTTTATTTATAACATTTCTTGCACTGAGGTTTGCTTTGGTACTGTACCACTTCGCCGTTACTGCCACCCCCCATCGACCATTGGTCCACGCGCCATGTTTCAGACGGCAATGCCGGCGACTCGCGGACGACGAGGTGTGCGCGCGAGATGTGAGAGACGGAGCCCGAAGATCGCTGTTCTGCATTCCATTCCCAGGCTCTGTTGTTCGTTTGTGTTTGCCCGGCTGTAGGCTGTACAAAGTAGTAAGCGTAGGGTGAGACCGAGGGCACACCGTTGTAATGGGTGCGAGGCAACTTCCAAACCCCAAACACTGTGAGGCGTTGAGAGTCGTGGACAGAAATGTTTGCTAAAGGCGGATTACTTGGGGTGGGATTTGGGATGCATCCTGCAATCCAATGAGTTCAACAATCTCTCGACGATTTGGATGGATTTGGGTCGATCTTAAGCCCTATTAGTAGAGTCACTTGATCTATTGCATGACGACTAGAGATCGATCTTCAAATACGGACATTTTCGACTAATGAAGCTGACACTCGACTCATTTGATAACAACCATGGCACATGAGAGACGTCAGAATGAATCATCACGTTGCCTTGAAGCGATAACAACGTTTCCTAGGAATTGTGTACTCTCACAGTTTCCAGCAAATCAATTGTTTCCCGTCAGCTCTCTTAGAAAACAATCACGTTCTGGCGCCTAGAGTGGCTCTTGGTACTGTGTAAACAGCATTCACTAACAGGCAGTCAAACAAGGGAGGGTACAGAAGTAAAGGGGTGGTGGTGATGATGATAGGGTAAATAAGTTTTGCAAACATGTGCATAAATAGCGCGCAGCGGTGTTGCAGCTTTTGCGTAACGTCATTTCCGCTTGCAGTTTGCTTGTCGAACGTCGTCCAGTCACTGCTTGAGTGCTGTGCAATCACAAGCCATAAGTGGGCGCAAGCAAAAACCTATCCACATCTAATCATCATTACACCGATAGTTGTCACTCGAGCGAGTGGGGAAGTGAAAGTTGTCATCACTTCGGCTAGGAAAGTTCCATTCGAGGCGCAACTTTGTTGCCGCGGATGCTGGTTACTAAAAAACCAACGCTAACCCGTTCGGACTGGGATGATCATCACGACCATCCAATTAAAATTAGGGTAGATACTCGAATGTTGCGCAGACTAGACAGCCATGTTCATAATTTCTTAATCTTTGATAGTGATTGATAACGAGATTGTTCATGAGATGGCGAAGTTCCTCTAGGAACGTAAGTACCATCTGAGCAGAAGTTGAAATCCCTCGTATAGTTAACACGTGTTTTGAAGTTGTGCTTGGTCAACGAAACCGTCATGATGAAGGGAACAAACTCTTTCTTTTCGAGAAATATTGAATATCGTCAGCGTAGTATTCCTGATAAAGTACGACATTCTTCTAAAAAACCATTATTATCTCTGTAACCACAAGTGCAGGAAATAGATTCCTCGATAGCTATCAACATTTCATTTGATACTGAAGATAATAGTTCTTTTCAAAAGTATAGAGATTACGAATTACGGAACAGTTAGCTATTCTAGAGTAAAACGTTTCTTGTGGCCATATTTGTCTGAGGAGGTCAGGAGGAAAGTGGTGTAAGTGACATGTCATAATCTTTTGGTCATAACTTAGCTGCCAACACATTCCGAGCTATATTTGACAATTCAGAAGAGAGGTCAGAGCCTGATCTCTCGATTTCTGTAGTAAACTCAAATTGGAACATTTTTGCAGCAGAGTTATTAACGAAAGAAAAAGTCACTTACACCGCTTTGCTTTTGCGCCCCTCATTTGATATGAACAAAAAAAAATATTTGAGAAAACACTGGAGAACCCCAAAAGACATAGACGGTAATAGTTCAGGTTGTTCATGTGGCTTGCTTACATACTGCCAAACGATTTGGGGGATCTTACATTTTTTGTTGAACAACTCGTAGGTAAATTTCCTGAAGATTGGTGGATAGAAGAAAGTCAATTTTTCTTCGGAATCGTGTACCGTAAAGGTATGTCAAATCTATAGAATTTCGAAGCATCTTTAGCATTTTTAACATATTTCATATCTTATCATCTTTTTGACGTAGAACTACGTCTTACAGGAAAGGTGCCAAATCAGAAAACAGATCACGTTTTTATGAAATAAAGTTAACATAATAACTATTTTCACTGTGAATGAATTCTCATGATTTGCTTACCAATCGAATCGGAAATTCTCTAAGATTTGTTTGATATGCTATACATTACAATTCGCTAATCTCTAAACGGTTTATATTCATGAAAACTGGAAGAACTTCCTTTCTTCCCATACATTTGTTCTGCCGATTTGTGTGCTAACCCTACCTATATTTCGAATGCTTATAACTCGAACGTTTCCTAACAAATCGGAAAGATGTTTGCATCAATTGATAGGAAATATTTCTACGTGTCTATCAAAATTAATAAAATATTGTTTTTCATTAGATGAACAATTGAATAACTGTAAAATGTCAAGCGTTATTTAAACGCCCTAACTGCCAAGTTTTGATTGGCCCGATTTACGGTTTCCCCAACACAGACTTTCAAATCGATGTACCTCTGGAAATCCGCTCTACAAATATACATGCATGTCGATGGTATTTTTGTTCTCACAGAGCTGTGTTTCCCTAACACGGACTTCAAAATCAATGCATGGGGGAATCCGCTTTGCAAATACATGCAAATGGTGGGTATTTTTCGGTGTTGAATAGTTTTGTACTCGTTTGTCATTGTGCAGACCGGAATATGTTTCCCTAAAACGTACTTTTGAACTGAGAAGCCTGGGAAAATCGTCATTCCAGATACTAGAGGTGTATGAACTTTCGCGGTTCGAGAACTACGTGAACATAAGATGTGCAATATTTTCAGAGGGAAATGTAAAATACAATGATCGTTTGACAATTTTTCTGTTCACATATTTTGGTAGTCCTAGGCATCATATCAAACGTAAAAGGACGTTCATCAAATTTATTTGTAACGAAGAATATAATCTATTTCAAAAATATCGATGCATTCTTAAATAATATTCGAAGTGGTAAACAAGTGAACTGCATAATATAATTGCGTAGTTCTACGTCGAAAATATGCGATCGTAACCTAAGTACAACCCCTTACAATTTTTTCGTCTCTTCTCTTGTCATCCCTTCTCTTGCGGTTCCACTTCTTGTCATCTCTTCTTTTTTTTGATACTTCTCCTATCGTCTCCTGTCATTTTTTCTCTTGTTCTTCTTTCGTCCTCTTTTTTGTCTCTTCTCTCATCGTCCCTTCTCTTGACATCTCTTCACTGCTCTCTACATCCCTTCTCTTGTCATCTCGTCACTTCTCTCTCTGTCCCTTCTCCTGTCATCTCTTCACATGTCATCTCTTTTCTTGTCGTCTCTTCTGCCTCTCCTTTTGTCGTCTCCTCTTGGTTCTTCTAATGTCGCCTCTTCTTGTTTTTTCTCTTGTATCTTCTCTTGCCGTCTTTTCTTGTCTCTTCTCTTTCCATCTTTTTTATTGTCGTTTCTTCTCTTATCATCTCAATTTGTTTTTCAAGCCTCTTCATCTCTTTAATTCAACGTACACGTTTGCAATCCTGTTTCGCT
The DNA here is from genome assembly GCF_029784135.1 of Toxorhynchites rutilus septentrionalis. Lineage (NCBI taxonomy): Eukaryota > Metazoa > Arthropoda > Insecta > Diptera > Culicidae > Toxorhynchites > Toxorhynchites rutilus. The sequence goes on along the minus strand of NC_073745.1, from coordinate 335,258,480 downwards.
GTTATTACACAGAGGTAGATCCACGGGATGTTTTGCCTGATCACTATGAGTTGAGTCAAAGATACACCCAACTATTTTACGCGGGTGATACGTGCCTCTTAAAAAAACCGCGTTAGTATGAAAATCCGCGTAAAAATTACTTAAATTCGAAAATCCGCGTGAAAAAAAAATCACATTAATTCAGAAAATTTGCCTTAAAAACACGTGTCAATCTAAAAATCCGCGTAAAAGATCAACTCACTTAAAAATTCACGTGGGAATTGTGATAGGTTGCGGCACTAATGTCCGTCATAAGCACTAATTTCCGTCATATTCTATGAGGGTGCATGAGAAAGAGATGTAATATTGTTCAGGTTTTTTACGTGAGGACCGTGAGGTTTCAAAAACCCCGTGAATTGGAAGATTCGCGTTAGAAAACCGCGATAATTCGAAAGTCCGCGTGAAAAAATTGCGTAAATTCTAAAATTTTCCAAAAAGCCACGTTAATTTCAAAATTCGCGTAAAAAAACCAGGTCATCTGGAACTCGGAATCCTAGATTTTGTAATGGAATCTGAAATCGGAAAAATGTATAAGACAACATATCGAGGAATCGTTGAAACATGAATTTTCACTAGAGTACAAATGAAACACAAATTTCTGCCTAACTCGAGAATTAATCAAGCATATGGAACCAAATTTGGCATGTGGAGGTTTTAGAGTGCAACAGATGTTTTTACGGTGGTTAGATACTCCTCCCCCTTCTCTCAGGGGGGCTGCCATACAAATGAAACATAAATTTCTGCATTACTCTAGAGTTAATCTTCAAATGAAACCAAATTGGGCATATTGAGGTTTTAGGGTGCAATCAATGTTTCTATGATGGTTAGACTCTCCATCCGCTCTCTAAGGGTGGGCTGTCATACAAGCAGACAAACGACCGCAAATGGTTAAAATATATTCGTTATTTTTTACCAACCAAACTATTCTCTAGAAATAATTCATATGGCAGAACAACGTTTGCCGGGTCAGCTAGCAAACGAATAAAAAAACTTTTTTACTCGTTTATATACAGGATTCGATTATATACAATGCACAGAAATCCAACACTGTACATAATCGAGTTCGTCATGTATCAGGTTTCAGGAAAATATCTCATTCGAAATATTCCAGTTCGGATTTCAGATTTTAGAATTTAGATTTCAGAATTCAGATTACAAATGCAGGCTATATATTATGTGTTTTGTGTGATATTTCGTTCTATTTTATTTTGCCATTATCAAATTCATCTTTAATTTGAAAAATGAATCCAGAATCTGAATGCTGGATATGAATATGGGATTCATCATCTAGATTTGAAACAGAAATTTGAGAATCAGAATATTAAAATCTGAATCCGAAAATCTTAATTTAAGAAATTGAATCTATGAATCGGGGGAATCGAAACTGACAATCTGAATCTGAAAATCAAAGTCTGAGAATCTGAATCTGTTAATTTGAATCTAAGAACCTGAACATTACAATCTGAATCTGTTAATTTGAATCTAAGAACCTGAACATTACAATCTGAATCTGAGTTTGAGCTTGGGTAGACTGTACGATTCGTAGTTGCTCTCCGTGATTGACCTGAAATTGCACAAAGAACACACAGAATGACGCTTGGGACTAGCAAATCATTCTCGTTGTGCAATTTCCGGTGATTCGAGCTTTAAATGGTCAATAACGATGCCGGCCACGTCCTTACAGTCATCAGGGGAAGGGAAGGAATGTTAGTATGATATTCGCCGCCCGAAGGCCAGAAGGGTCGTTTCTATAGCGTGGCGAATATCATGGAAGGGATAGTTGTTAGTAGGGAGAGGCAAGAATCAGGATTCACTGTGGTAAGTGCTGAACATAACAATTTGAATCTGAGAATAAAAATATGAGAATATGAATCTGAATTTGAGAATTTCAATCTGAGAATCGGAATCTGAAAATCTGAGTCTGAGAATCTGAATCTGAGAATCTGAATCTGAGTCTGAAAATTTGGATATAAGGATCTGAATCTGAGAATCGGAGAATCATAGTCTGAGAATATGAATCTGAATCTGAGAATTTGAATCTGAGGATCTGATTCTGAGAATCGGAGAATCAGTATTTGAATATTCGAATCTAAGTCTGAGAATACCACATACCACAATAGTTCAAAATAATAAACGCAGTGGTTCACACCCAACAAGGGAAAGAAAAAAAAGTCTGAGAATTTGAATCTGCACCAGAATCTGAATTTAAGAATTTTAATCTAAGAATCAGAACCTGAAAATTTGAATCTATGAATCTGAATCTAAAACTTTGAATCTGTGAATCAGAGTCTGAGTATTCGAATTTGAATCTGGAAATCAGAGTCTGAGAATATGAATCTGTATATTTTAATCTGAGAATCTTAATCTGAATCTGAGAATTTGAACATAAGAATCAGAATCTGAATCCGAGAATCTGAATTTGAGAATCAGACTCTGAGGATATCCAGCTGAATCTGAGAACTTGAATCCAACAATTGGAATATGAAAATCTGAATCTATGAATTAGAATTTGAAAATTTGAATCTGAGAATCTTTTTCAATCTATGAATCAGAGTCTGATTTCCAGATTCAAATTCGAATACTCAGAGTCTGAGAATCTGAATCTGTAAATTTCAATCTGAGAATCTTAATCTGAATCTGAGAATCAGACTCTGAGAATATCCAGCTGGATCTGAGAATTTTAATCCAAGAATCGGAATCTGAAAATCTGAATCTGAGAATCAGTGTGTGAGTATTTGAATAAGGATCAGAGTTTGAGAATTTGAATTTCAATCTGTAAATTTGAATCTGAGAATCAGAGTCGGAAAATTCGAATCTGAATGTGAGAATTTAAATCTTAGAATCTGAATATAAAAAATTGATTCAGAATTGAGAACCAGAGTCTGAGTATTTGAATCAGAGTCTGACAATCTGAATCTGTAAATTTGAATCTTCTTCTTCTTCTTCTTCTTCTTCTTCTTCTTGAATGGCGTTAACGTTCCCTGTGGAACTTTTGCCGTCTCAACGTATGCATTAACTAGCGTCATTTTATTAATACTTAGTTGAGATTTCTTGAGCCAAATAACACGCCTTGAATGTATTCCGAGGGGCAAGCTCTAGAATACGCGTGACCACAGTGCAAGTCAAAGGAAATTTCTCTGACGAAAAATCCCCCGGCCAGAACGGGAATCGAACCCGAACACCCGGCATGATAATGTGAGACGCTAACCACTCGGCCACGGGAAATTTAAATCTGAGAATCTTAATTTGAATCTGAGAATTCGAACATAAGAACCAGAATATCTGAATCTGAAAATCAGAGTCTGAGAATATGAATCTGAATCTGAGAATTTGAATCCATGGATATGGATCTGAGAATCGAAATCTGAAAACCTGAATCTGAAAATCTGAATCTGAGAATCAGTGTGTGAGTATTTGGATGAGAATCAAAGTCTGAAAATTTTAATCTATATCTGAGAATTTGAATGTAAGTGTTTGAAGCTGAGAATCTGATTCTGAGCCAGCCCCACCACTCAACCGATTCGGTCTAGTTTTTTTGGGAACGTTGGAGATGTAATAAAGCTAAGAGATACTGAAAAACTATTCAGATACTAATAGCGAATTCGTTTTTGTTCAGTTTCAACCTCAGTGCCGCACTAACTGCTGTCAAAACGTTCTTTTATTCAGTCAGTTTCGCAAATTAGTTTTTTTTATTGCTCATTCATCAGCCTTTCTCAGTGCTAACAGATATGTATGCTAAGGAGTTTATTCCTGAATTTCTATGATGTCTATTCTCGACGGCAATAATTTCCTAGTCATACGTAAACAATGCGGTCGTGTCTTGAATACCAACACCAATTTTTTCCGTTGCTTTATTTACCAACTTCGTAAACGAATATACTGCCAGTTTTCTCAGCGAAGCTGAGGAACAAAAATAACATGAGACGAATGGTACACGTAGTGATCCCCGATTTTTGAAATTAATCGTTCATCAGCTAATCGAATAGTTTTCAGCAGTTCGTTATTCGATACGATTAATCGACCCAAATAATCGATTAATCGATTAATCGCAATACTGAGAGAAATAATCCGTCAGACTAATATTTCTCATTTGCTAGAAAGCCATATGGAATCAAAAATATGTTAATTCCACCTGAAAATCAAAAAAATCCTGAAGTCGTAAAGAATGCTCAATTCGCGTTGACGACATTGAGCTTCGTTTATGAACTTAAGGGAGCGTCAAAGATAATGATTGATTTTCAGGATAATGTGCGATTCACATAGCACGTTACGGAGAAGAACGTCTACGTTCCGTCAACGTCTCCACCAATTCACACATGCAGTCAATGCTTCCACCAGCACCGTCACGTCAAATGCTAAACGAATGATTTATTTAATTTTATTCATGGTGTCGCCACCTACAACAATTTTAAATTGCAATGCCCTCTTTCAAATCAGCATGCCTAGAATCAGTTCTAAATTTTAAAAAATTCAATGAATGATTCTCATTGAATTTTTCAAAATTCAATGAATGATTCTCATTGAATTTTTCAAAATTCAATTATTCAATTCAATTATTTAAATGCTTATACCCCGTAGTCCGACCCTTATGCAATAATAATAATAAATAGAATAATTCTTTCAACTAGTCGCGAATGATTTTCACTCCGAAATTTGGAACTAAGAGATATGTTGGCATAAAAAGTACAGTAAGTTACTTGTAAAGCGATATGCTGAGGCGCCACTCAGTGTCGCATTGGAGTCGGTTTTGACCAGTAATAGGACCTTTGCGACTGGTGGCGACTTTTAATGTGGGGCCATAATTTGGGCCCCGAACTCAATGTTTACAAAAATGTCCAACTAGAGGTAAAAATGTCTAATTAAACGTGTTGCATCACAGATCTGTTCAATTAGCTTAATGTCGATGTAGATGTAAATTACTTTACAATCAAATCAAAACAAAAGCCGAGACACAAAGCCCAGACAAAAACCAAACGAGCCGTCCGTCTCCGTCATTATTCTTTTGTATAAACCCTGCCGGTCGTTTTCGTTGAACGTATGCTGACGGGTCGTTACGTTGCTGGTGTATGTGAATGTTTTCATGAGAATTGCATGGTAGAATCATTGACGTATCGTGACGTGACGGGACGTGAACGTGACGTGTATGTTGTATGTGAATCGCACTTAAAACTGCAACGGCCATACGTTTTTTTCTCTCAGCGTTTGGATCGATTAATCGACGTAAATTATTCGTTCGCTTCGATTATTGGTTGTGCAGTATTCGTTCGATTAATAATCGATTTCTGTAGGAAGTATTCGATTAATCGATTAATCGAACGATTATCGGGGATCACTAGGTACACGATTTGCACGAAAAAGCGGACGAATGTTCTTTCTCCATGGCCAAGAAATTCATTATTTTATGACTGAAAGTTTGATTCGAGAACTTCACCGCATTAAACTGACATGTCTCCCTGTGATTTCCTTATATTCGATCGAGTCAAAAAAAAAAAAGTTCAGCGCTCTCTTGTTGTCCAAATTGGAAATTACTTCCCACTCTGTGGATCAAAACTAGAATGGAAAGCCATTACAAAATGCATTTCAAACATCCGATAATGGCGCCTGGTAGGAAATTCAGAACTACAGAGGCTATATATCCGTATGAAAGAAATTTTTTTCCACAATGCACACATAGACCAATACCGTTTAGTTACATTCCACACCACAGCAACTTCGTGGCGCTGGTGTGAAATTTTTAGCTCACGACGTTCAGTAATTAATCAAACTGCGTTGATGTTTTGTTAGTATCAGCATTTCCTAAATAATGAAATTCGTGCGATACGCATAAGTAACAAAGCACAACAAATTTTATTTATCCAGACATTTACCTAGCCACAAAGTCCAATAAAACTTCAAGCACTGGAGCAATCATTCTTCCATTACTTTCATTGATCACATTGAAACAACTTCCTCCTCGTTCGTATAATCCCAAACTTTCTACAATCACCAATTTGCATTTTTGCATCGCCATCATTGCGCAGAGCTCGCATTATAACACTGAACCGGAAGACCCATATTACACTGTCCAAATACAAAATCTCCAAGGACATCCATGTTGAAAAATATATATTCCGGCATGATTCTTACCTCGATGAATTATTCTGCGATGGTTCGATAAAATCCACAAGCGATTCACAAAAACAACTCCGCTCCAAATAAATAATACGAGTATATTCCGAATTCACAACAATTTCGCAAGCGCCACTATAAACCAAGACAAACCGGCGCAATAGAACAAAAAATATACTTCGTTCCCCTAAATAATGACTTGATCAAACAAACTATTCCCCCCTCTGTTTTTCTTCACTGGGCTATATTGTTGCGAAAAACTTCCTCAAAAAAAAACTTATATTTATGGAAAACTGCACACCGCTTACGACGGGAACTTAACTAAAACTACTGAGCGAATGGTGTGAATTTCCGGCTCGCAAAACCCCTTGCGGCGAAGGCAACAAACAAAACATGACGAACTATGGCCAGGCAGCATATCGCATACAAAACACACGCATACACACACTATGCTGCTGAAAGTGTGCGTGTTGTGTGTGTGTGTGTGTGTGTGTGTGGATATGAACATAAAATAGATCATCGTAAAAATGTTCTCGAAGCAGGGAACAAACGCATTCGCCGCGACGAAAAAAAGAATAGACGAACGAAGAGAAGAGACGTAGCGAGGCATAACACTACCCACCAAACGCACACACACACACATATCAATACGCAATACGGAGGGTGGCGCGCGCGGTGGACAATAATAAACATCGGAAAAGGGGATGCCGAAAATGACGTAATTGCTCGTTCGCAAGACGGAATATCAACCAGAGAGAAGAAGCTGTTGTTCTGAGTGATTCAGGAATGCTAATTTTTGTTGACTCTTCTACCGAGTGTGAAGGTCATGGAGTATATATAATGTTGACGTTGAATTCGGGGTTTCTGATACATGTATGTTTTCTTTCCTGCTGTATTCAGAAATGTTTTATGTTTGTTTTATGTTTCCGAAATATAGGCTTATGTCCGAAGTAAGAATAGTGCATATGGATTGCATCCCAATATAATAACAATACAGGTAAACTTCGATATAACGTACATTTCACTTTCAAAATTGTACGTTGTGCCGAATTGTACGTTATATCGAAGCATAATAAAGTACTCACAAACGTAATCTATAATACATTATTGTGTTGCTGTTTTAGTACAGTTAATGAATAACTTCAATCAGAAAACGAAGCCAGCCTTTCTCATGATGTTTCCCTTCGTACTGTTTTTTAAAACTTGATTCATTTAGAATCCGGAATTACAGAACCAGCTGTATTTCGGGATTGATTAAAGGTACAAAACTTTTTTTAGCATCACAATACAGATAATTCATTGTTCTATCAGAAAAAAAATATTGAAAAAAAAATTTCTTTACACTTTGGAAATGTGTACGTTATATCGAGGTAAAATATACGTTATATCGAGTGACGTTATATCGAGGGTACGTTATAACGAGGGTACGTTATATCGAAGTTTCCCTGTAATAACTTTAATCAATCAACGGTCAAGCTGTCAAACATATTTTATTGGCGTGAATTATACCAATAATATTTATTTCAATTTTCCATGTACCGGTAAATGACTGTTCGAAAAAATGAACATTGACCAAAACCTGCATATTTTCCTACAGAAGTTATGATCGAAAAGTTTTTGCCCTACATCACAATTTGGGTTTTTTATCAATAGCTCCGCACATATTTGCTTTAAATCGAATTTATTGCTTAATTAAATAAACTTTGCTGCGTAGTGTTATGTCATTACCGAAGTTGCTGTTCGATTTCTCGAAGTGACCCTTTTATACTTCTTTAATTCTGTAGTTTCAGGTGCTACTTATCGATCACCGTTCCTGAGATCCACGAGGGACATATCTAACAAAAGCATTTCTGATTTCGAATCTAGAAAAAAAATATTTTTAAATATACGGCATTTCTTCTAATTTTGTAAGATGAAAAGCCTTTCTGCTATGAATGTTTAGTGAATTGCAGCTGTATTCCATCCAAATGCACCAAATCAGTGCAAAAGCCATGTGTATATTTAGTATGCAAAACCAAATCACACATGGAATGTTGGAGCACGATATTCGTTTACTTGTGTTCAAGGTTGCCACACCGTAACTCAGATGACACGTTGGCTCAGCTCGATGATTCCCTGCATGTGGTCTAAAACTATATGATAACGCTCGTTTTGCTATGGCGTCGGTCCAATACATTTTTGCAATGGCAGAAGTGGCACTCACAGCTCAAGGGACGATGTTCGCTGCTTCGAGTGCTGAATAAGACTAAAAATTTGCCATAGCCAAAATGCACTATTTATACCCTAGTGATTGCGTAATAGTTGTACAACGGCGGTGTTTGGCACGCAAGTGTTCCCTTCTCGTAAACTTCATTCATTGTTTATATTTCATTTTTTTCTATATTATAGAGGCTTAAAACTTGAAAGTTCATTCGCTTCTATGTTTATGTTAACGCTTAGTTGCTCGTGATGGAGAGAATGGTTAGAGAAGCACATATATACACAGAACGAATGTATGGCAGAATGAAAATGCTTGCAATTTTCGTCAAATCAAATTATTTACGAACTGCGAAATCGCAATGTGTAGCAATTTAAATTTCGCATAAGGCGCATTGATTGCATATGTTGGAGACAATTTCAAATATACGTGTGAACCACGCGTGGTAATGCCATTCTTTTTGCCAGCACGCGAGCCGAATTTGAAATTATCATAACGATTCATGTAATTATCACTAGGAACCATATGAAATAATTATTTTTATTCTTTTTCTATGTGAAGAAAAAATTGGAATGACTCCTCCATTATCTATCTCCAGGTGACTGCATATTTATGGAGATTCGCGTAGCCAAAAAGTCGCACGTCTGCTTTTAAACAAACAATCGTGATTTCAATCACAAGACCCTTCATTGACCTAATTCTAGTCGGTGAAAGGTGAATGAACTATGTAGTTTAAAACCTCTATAAGATATGTGCGCAACAAAATTTAGACCCAAATTCACGAGGTTTCGATTTACAATAATTTAGTAGTAAATAGGTTCTAAAATGCTTTTGTGAGCGGTTAACAGTTGATTGAAAACAAAGGATCGTTGGTAAGCGTAAGACAATTGAGGGGCTTAGAATGCAAGGAGTGTAAGTGACTTGATCGTTTTTTCTCCGTCAACATTTTCTTTGATTAATAACTCAACTGCAAAATTGAGTTTTATATAGAACCCGATATATGAGGTTCTGACCTATCTTCCACATGACATGAGTTGAACAAGAATTTTAATAATCTCAAGTCATCTTCTAGAACACATCAGAAACTCGCGGAGCTCATTGCGGAGAGAAAATGAAAAAAATCACATCCAATGTCCAACTATTTACTTCTAGAGAGATACATTTAGTGATGTCTAAATTTTTCATTTATTCGGTTATCGATTAATCGTTGGGGCATTTTTCAATATTCGATTCATTCGAATAATTGTTTTTCAATATTCGATTAATCGGGCAAATATTTATTTCTTGTCATAATCACGTATCACGTTGTCATTCTGTTCGATGTTAGATGGTTGAATGAAAAAATGTTGGATAAAAAAATTATGTAGCCTAATTCTTAAACTAGAAATGCATTAACCTCGAGAAAAATTCCTTTTTTCATTAATCGCGATTACAGTGGCAATTATTCGATGTATTCATACAGGGTGGGCCATTTAAAGTGGAAGGATTTGTTTTTGCAATAGCAAAGTAAAGAAGTGGAATTTTAAATATTTTTTTTAAATTCATTTATTTTGGTCCAAGGAGATTTGTTCTAACTACTTTTTGATTATGATATCTCGTAAATGACCGCCTCTGGCCTTGACCGCAAAATGTGCCCTTTTTTCGGCATTTTCCATCACTTTGCCCAATGTTTCGGCCGATATGGCAGCAATTTCTTGTCGGATATTGTCTTTCAGCGCAGCCAGGGTCCTTGGTTTACCAGTGTATACCTTGGATTTTTCACGCCAACGAAATTCCCTCCGACTTGCACTGTGGTCACGCGCAGAGCTGCATTTTTTCATCGATGTCACTGACAACTGACGAGGCACGTTAGTCACTTCCTACTGACAAAAACCTCGGTCAAATGGTGACCGACAGAGTACGATGCAACAATTTGCCTATTACTGGGCTTTGTCAATACGCTTTGACCGAACAAGTAGGCGGTAAAATTGTCCATAATGAATTGATGATTGTCGCAGATTGCATTTTATTTTCATTAAGCAAAGCTTCGATTTTCATTCCGGTTGTTGTTTCTTGTTTTTACTTGTAAACTATGTCGAACACACGATAACGTGTGAGCGATTGCAAACCATTTAGGCAACGGAATATATAATTGACCAAAGCTTGAACAATCTCTACATGCTGAAATAATGTAGAAATTTCTTTTTTCATTGAAATTTTCGCCCGATATCGAAATTCACGTATTTGAAAGTCCGCTTAGACTCATTTATATCCTTTGTTCTCCTCGAAGTTTTAGCATTTTATAGAAGAATGGTATTTAGGTAGCAACGTAAACAAATGCATCCTGGTAAACGTGTAAACTTCCATTACATCAGGTGACATGGTATTTCTTGTCTTGACGATCATAGTGCGCTGACTTGCAACATGCTTTGATGGTCAAAACACTCTGACAAACTATTTAGCATCAAACAGTGAGGAATTTGTTTTGTCGGTTTATGTTTTGCTGCACGTCGTTTGGTGATAACGTTGCAATGGTCGTCATAGTAGCCCAAATATATGCAGTGACTGTGACAAATTGCAGCTCTGGTCACGCGTAATCTAGCGCTTGCCACTCAGAATGCATTCAAGGCGTGTTATTTGGCAAAGAAATCTCAGCTAAGCACTAAGGTAAATGACTTTGGTTTGTCCAGTCGAAAATATGATCATGGTTTGTCCACGTTTTTAAATGCTCTAGTTCAGCGCACGATTGTCAAATTAGTTATTCGAATGTTTCAAAACATATAAATAATATTGTCTTCTATATGATTTACAGTAGTTTTATAGTATATGTTAACGGATTCACATGTTTTGAAGGATTATAAAAACCACATTCTATTGGTGTCAATGTGCCCCTCACTTGAGCTAACTTTTAATGAATCAACAGATGATTATTTGGCACGTATTCAGACCATTTCTGGATTATAACACTTATAAATATTTACAAATAAGCATCATGATTGCACACCATTTGTATTAGATTTAATTGGCTAAACAATGTAATTAACGCATTTCGATGACCTTAATTCTGATCATGAATTGTCCAATACAATAATGTTGTTTTGTCCACATGATTTCTATGGCAACCACTTGGAGCGCTGCAATTTGTTTATGTTTGTTTATAGTGTGCTTCGCATATAGCAGAAGTAAGGTTTTTCTGTGTTGATTGTTTTGAGGTGAACACTTCTAAAATGATGACAGTAAACTCAAGCAATGAGAAATGCAACATCCACTTGAAAATTCGAGTTTTTTCATTCGAAAATGGTGATTTCTAAAGCTGGACAAACTATGATCATTTTCTGGACAATCCATGATCAGAGGTGGTCAAACCATAATCATAATTTCTCTTTGAGGAAAATCGTTAAAAAACATAAATATTTGAATAATTTCAACGCCTTATGGTAGAATAGAGACTTAGGGTTTTTCAACAAACCCAAACTCGTCTTGATTATATGTGATTTTCATGAAGAAAAATCGATTTGCATTCACTAGTTGCGTGAAAACACCCTAAATTGGACAAACCAAAATCATTTACCCTAATGAAAATGATGCAAGTAATACTATGCTGAGACGGTAAAGTTCCTAAAGTTAGTCCCATGTAAGGTGAAGGTGGAAGCTAGCCACAAATGGCTGCCACAATGGCGCTCAATTCTTTCATCTCTCTCCCTCACCCCTCGCCCGAAAATCAATAATTTTGCGAAACAGTGTGAAGAAAATGATCGTTTTCGCACACTTCCCATCAAGTAATATCGAACAAACTCTAATCGATTACTCACAAGATATTAAATTTTCATCTGCTGTCGCACTGTATAGTTAAAAATGTCGGAAAACTCGAGCTAGTGCTCTGAAAGGTAAATTTTAATTTTTGAATTTTCGGCAATGGTTTTGTTTGTATTGGTGAAAGCATCGTTATTTTTTCGACACTGATGCCAACAACATCATCGAAACAACTATAAAAACCACTCAATAAAATGTTATTCCTGAGTCATAGCGTTTCATGGCATGAAAATCAATAGAATAAAATTGTGTTGATATCAATACAATTATTATTTTTACGTTTAATGGGTCTATAATGTAAGTTTTAACAACTTTAACATTGTATTGCAGAGCTCGGACTGCTCGGACACTGCCACGGCTGCCTATGCTTTCAAAAACAGTAAACGGAAAAGTATTACATTCAATCAAATGGCCTCGGCCAACGAAGAGAAGGGTTAAGGCTCTCCAACGTGAATATGTGAAAAGAATACCATCAACGAACGAAAATATTAAGGAATTATCAACATCGAGTTACTATGCGGAAGAACTTGTTAATTCAAAAAAAGAGCCTCAATTTGCATGTGTTATAAATTTGCTCAAGTTACGCTCGCGTATAATCAGAATTTTACTTCATATGCAAATTCACCTTCTATATATATATATATATATATATATATATATATATATATATATATATATATATATATATATTTATATTTACAATTGTTCATCGGAACATATCGTTCAAACATTTTACTTTAGTATTGAATTGTTATTTTTTTCAAATGTATTCAAAGACTCGTGTCAATGAAGCGCCACACAGTCTGATAAGTGAATTGATCTATTTACGTCTGCTTTGCTTTTCTCTCACAAACACTATTACCCCATTTTTACACGTGGGTTTACCTATACTACTACAATGGCTAGCTTCCACCTTCACCTCAAGAAGAATTTAATTTTATTTCTAATCCTCATTCGAACGATCGGTGGATACACCTTCAATTCTCTATCTATGAGACAGATTTGAACGGTGTGGTACTGAATGATGTTCCCAATACCGTTACCGATAATATGACCGATCCCTTCCACTCAAAAAAAAGACACCAATAATGTCGAACGGGGCAATAAAAAAAAGCATCGAACGTGCCAGCATTTACACACTGTTTGTAAGCGATTACGATGAATGAAATGTACCACTACACAGGCGCCAGCACTTCCTGGCACAACCACACACGTTCCCGGGAGAACGACCAGACACATCACAACGCAACATAACAAATTGAGGGTCAAAAGAATGCGCTTCGGAAGGGATAGAAGAGAGGCGTTATGTTTTATGCATCTCTTTCTTCCCCTTGTGTGTTTTTTTCTTCTTCTTCCGAGTGCGCGTATTTTAGTTGCAATTGCAAAAGTCCGAAGCCCTTACCTCCCCCTTTATGGTGCATATGACCCTCCCAAGTGTTCCCTCCGGGAAATTATTGCATATGTTTAAATAGCTGAGAATCGAATAGCTTCTGCGTGATCAAAATGGATAACATTATGAATAATGTGCTTTCACTGTGCGACCATCGAAAAAAACATTATGAATGAAATCCAACTCTTCAGGGTACAGACAAAACCGAAAGAAAACCTCAAACGGATTGAGTTTCGGGGCTACTGGGAAAGAAACAACAATAATAATAAAAACAAAAACAAATCAAACCAAGCGAAAGCAAAATCCATATGGTTCACTGGGGAACGACGGTTTCTGGTGCTCCGTCGAACCATGAATGCATGCATGCATGAATGGATAAGCTCCGGCTGTCTTCTTCCACAGTCGAAATGTGCGTACACAAAGGCGACGATGAATCAATTGATAGTACGGAGTACCAGAGCTAAAACGAAGGGGGGCAAAGAAGAGTAACACACGAAGAAGTAGCGCTTCCACAAACAACAATGACTAAGATTGTGGAACGTAATTCTAAATATTTAAATTACGAACCGAAATTCCTTCGAGCAAGGGCTAAGGCACCGCCATAACTGAATCATCCAAAATTCGAAGGGCAGGATGAAAGACAAGAAACGGGAGCGCAATAGCGCTCATTTTCATTCATAAACTATGGTGATGATGATGCTGAGTGCCCTGGTTCGCATCCATCACAGACAGGAAGCTCGTCTCAACAAAAGAGAGCATTCATGAAGTATGTTCATTGTAGAACGAAAAAAAACTTTATCTCGAATAAACATGTTTATGGGATAGGGAGAAACCCTTCCAAGAAGGCGTAATATCTTCTGGCACAAATGTAGTTCACACATTGACTCATTACGCTCTGTTTGAATACTTGTGTCCTTAGGACGGGTCACTAGTCTGAAGTGAAGCTCTTCAAACTACACACAGAGTGGATCCATAACCTTACTAGCGTGCAATGCCCAGTTCAATGCTTCGCCGGAGTTATAAAACATTCACCAACCTCATCAAACAGAATTGATAACATCCAATTGTTGATCTTTCTTCAGACTTTCAACAATGACAAGATCCTTTTCTCGGGAAACATCGCAAATAATGTAAGCAGACCTCGGTATTTGATGGCGATAATGGATACCGAGATCATTTTTCTTGAACAGCTACGTTATATCAATTTTAGCTTTGGTAGGATAAGTTTTTAGATATACGTCAAATATGTCAAATATAACTCAAACTATATTTCAACAACTAGGGGTACCTAAGGAGTTTTTTTTTTCTTCTGTCTAATCAGCTACTGGAGAAAATAATCTCAAAAATTGGATGCATTTGATGCATCCACACGTATTCACCTGGTTTGGCATTCTGTAACTTTACCAAAAATTAGGGCAAAATTAATAGGATAACTTTGACGATTTTAGAGCCATTAGAACGGCTTCAATTTGAATCGTTATCAAATCAATGGAATAAGTGCACTCAAGCTGGTGGAACCAAGTTTGAATAATTAAATCACCAGATAAAACTTGATTCATTTAGAATCCGTAATCACATCAGTTACAGTTTTGATAAATTTCCATACTTTTCTTCGGATTCGATGGAGGGTAAATTTGGACTCGGTCAAAATCAGCGGTCATTTTATTTCACGATCTCATAATAAACACATAGCAAAAATTCACTGAAAAGTTCGATAATAACGGATCTTTCATTGAGGACTTGTAATCCTTTTTTCCATAAAACAACTGTTTTTTGAGGTATTGTGTTCGATTTTTTTCTGGTTATAGTTCAACTCTTATATTTTAAGAATGAAATTTGATTTCGGTCATATACGATCGACCCGTTGGGCCCAATTTTCCACTACTCGGCCACACATTTCGACCGAAATGTTGCGAATTTTGCGTTGGATGTCGTCTCTGAGCTCTTCTAAAGTTGCTGGCTTGTAGGCATAGACCAGCGATTTGACATAGCTCCATAAAAAGAAATGCAATGGCGTCAAATCGCATGATGAACGGAGGCGGCCAATCGACAGGTCCATTTCTCGAAATGACACGTTCACCAAACTTACTTCAATAAGTCCATTGTCGCGTGCGCTGTGTGGCAAGTGGCACCTTCTTGTTGAAACCACATATCTTTGATGCTTTGAAGCTCTTCCAATTCTGGCCAAAAATAGGCTTTCAACATGTCGCGATACCGTTCTCCATTAACATGTTACAGTTAACGGTCGTTCTCATCGACGAAGAAATCAGTAGTTTTTGTGCGGATGTAGGTGTGCATCTGACCAATAACGCATATTTAGCTTTTTGACAAACCCATTTAGCCAGAAATGAGCCTCATCGCTGAAGATGGTTTTGTGAAGAAAAACGTCATTTCATTCAAGATTCGCCAGAGCTCAATCGAAAAAGTTTCGGCGTTTCATATGAACAAGTGGCTTCAGTTCCTGGGTCAATTTGTTTTTGTAAGGATGCAGTCAAAGATCATTTTTACAAAACACGCCACAGTAAGGTTTGGGAGTGCCCAATTCTTGAGAATGGCGTGAAATAGACGGATTTGGGTACTTTCGGATGGATTCACTAGCGGCTGCGATATTTTCGTTGCTTCGTGCGGGGCGGTTTCTCGTTGGCACGGGAATACCCAACAGCGAAAATGTAGACTCAAATTTGGTCACTAAACTATGCACAGCCTGCCGTCTGGGACGATTATTACGGCCGCAAATTGGAGTAAACGCTCTGAAAAACTTCGCCATGATGAAAATGTTGATTTTGACTAACGACAGATCATTCAAATGTTTTACTGGTTCGTTTACACGAAGACACAAAAGATGTCGCTAATATATGACCCTTTATTTGTGAAGCAACAGCGATCTCAAAACATCACCCTCATTCCTATGAATCTATGAAAATGAATTTTTAATTAGGATAGAAGTACCTATCATCGCAATAATATAAATTATGGTAATACTAGTGAATATTGTTGTTAGTTTAGAAAGCATATCTTATTTTTAAAGGCTCTAATACGATTTTGAAACATCAGAAATCTCTTCTTTGTCGATTCAGGTACTTGATCCCATGCGAAACATTGTTCTTTCGTTGAAACATTTAGTTTGAAAATAGTGTGTCCCATTGATGCTTGTTCCTTAGCATATTGCTAAGGAATATGCGATCAAAATAATGAGATTTTTATGCTGTGAAGTGGCTGTTTTGATGCAAACACAATGTTGACGCATGCATTACAACCCTCTTGATGTTATGATTTGACCAATTTATACGATTTTATCGAAATAAACCTGTATTTTTGTATTACCTAAATTGGTACAATTTCACATCTACGTGCCAATTATCACAATAAAGGGTGTGTCACATCAAATTGCATCACGGAAAAAACGCTGTAGAAATTTAATTTTTAGGAATTATATCTTCAGCTTTCGCTTATAATCAGATAAGAGTGTATAGATTACGTTAGCCATGCTTCACTGTCAATTTTTCGTAAATTTGGAAAAATGTCGTCGAACGAAAAAGAGCGTCGTGAATTAATCCTGTGCACTCATTTCGAGAATCCGGAGTTGTCACATCGGGACATCGGTAAGATGCTGGGAATCGTCCAATCCACGGTCAGCAGAATACTAAAACGATACTTCGAGAACCTAACCATCGACCGGAAGGTGAAGAACGGCAAAAATGGATGCTCCGTCAGTGAAAAAGATCACAAGCGCGTAGTTAAGCAGTTTAGCCGTGATCCGAGAAGTTCGGTCCGGGATGTCGCTAATA
Source organism: Toxorhynchites rutilus septentrionalis (assembly GCF_029784135.1). Lineage (NCBI taxonomy): Eukaryota > Metazoa > Arthropoda > Insecta > Diptera > Culicidae > Toxorhynchites > Toxorhynchites rutilus. The sequence continues at coordinate 335,241,166 of NC_073745.1, read as the reverse complement.
AGCTGAATTTGTCAAGTTCATTCGTCCAGCGGACCAAGCAGCGGGAGGGCCTGCGTACATACAAGGTTCAGAAGGCTCCTAACCGCGACGAAAGGCAAAACATGGTGGGGAAGACGCGAGCCCGGAAGTTGTACACCGAAATGCTGACGAAGCCGCATTGCCTGGTAATGGATGACGAAACCTTCATCAAAGCGGACTTTCGTCAGCTGCCGGGCCTGTTGTTCTTCTCCGCAAAGGACAAATTCAGCGTTCTGGCGGAGATTCGCAAGCAGAAACTATCCAAGTTTGCCAAAAAGTACATGGTGTGGCAAGCGATCTGCTCTTGCGGAAAGCGGAGCGCCCCCTTCGTGATGACCGGCACGGTAAACGGGCAGGTTTACCTTAAGGAGTGCCTACAGAAGCGCTTACTACCACTATTGAAGCAGCACGAGGGCCCGACCATCTTCTGGCCGGATCTCGCTTCGTGCCACTATTCAAAGGACGTGTTGGAGTGGTACGAAGCCAACGGGGTCACCTTCGTGCCAAAGGAAATGAACCCGCCCAACGCGCCGGAGCTTCGCCCAATAGAGAAATATTGGGCGATTATGAAGCAGGCCCTCCGGAAGAACCCAAAAGCTGTCAAATCGGAGGCGGACTTCAAGAGAAAATGGATTTCTGTTCAAAAAAAAATACAACCTGACGTTGTACAGAACCTTATGGACGGGGTAAAGAGGAAGGTGCGAGCATACGGGCTTGGGCTCGAAGTAGTTTTTATTTTACTGTCTAAAATTTTCAAAAGGATCGGTTTACTGGGCGAATTTCTACAGCGTTTTTTCCGTGATGCAATTTGATGTGACACACCCTTTATCGAAAGCGGCCTTGTTCCTATTATGGTTGTACGTTGTTATGTTATAGTTGTTATGCTATTATGGTTGTACCTCACGTTTTCACGTTGTGCAATTGCATATCATAAGGCGCTTTTGAACGCTCAGTAGTGTTGTGAAATAGCACTATGCGTGTCCGACCGAAGCATATTTGTTTGATCCACTCCGTTGAAAATTAAAAAATTGAAAATTCAGTATCCCTGCCTATCTGGTCAATATTTGGTATCCGGCCGGATACCGGATATTAGAAAAAAAAACAATAATTTCTCATTAACAGAAGATAAATCATAACCGGAACTCGTAATGCTTGTTAATTCTTTTTTGATTTGTAGTTAATTAAGTGTACACTCTCTCAAATTATCATCCCGGAAAAAAACTAAGAACTTTGTTTTTTTTAAATTTTGAATACAACTGAATACTGTCTGGAAAGCCATGGTTATCGTAAAAGAAAGTCAATTAAGAGAAACGATCAAAGCAAAAATTGCCTGATAATAAATAATGAAAAATTAGCCTTGTACAGAATTTATTGAATTTTCAAAACTGCATTCTGATTCGGGAATAATCGTATTAATGGAAAAGTATCCATCAGAAAAAGGGAAATTTTCCATTCTATCAATATTTTTTCCTATAATAAAATAACATACATGAGAGTTCTTGGAATCAAATGAATGCTGATGGATGAGGTTAATTTGATTTTCTATTGACTTGGTTAATAAAACACTGCCTTAATCTACAAAATCTTTAAAAAACAGAAAAAATCGTTTTTTTTTCTTTCCAATATTGTTATCCACTACACCTACACACAAAAAGATAGAAGCATCAAGTATCACGCCTCAAAAGCTTTAAATGAAGCTTAAAAAGATGTATATCCCATCTTCATGCGTTGGTTTTTCACAAAGTTACAGCGTTTTTAGAATCGCTTAAAAACTTCGACTTCGCGCTATACATGTACAGAAAAAAAATTAAAAAACATCACTGAAAATGTTCCTGTTCCTGTTCCTGTTAGCATCGACACCAAGACGCAACAAATTATTTCTTCACCACAATTTAACGAAAAAAGTGTTACAGATCCGATATTTATCCGAAATCGTTTAAGTTTTAAGTATTTTGTATCTTATTAAAAGTGATTCAAATAAATAAACTCTCAGAAAAATAGGATTTATAATGCGCAGAATTAAGCTCTTAATGTTTTATTTATGTTCCGTATTCTGCGCAGGACGAAACAAGGGTGACTCCAGGTAAGTAAAATATGCGTTATTCTCGTTAGAAACTAGAAGCTTATTTTGGCCATGGAGATGACAAGAAAATGTATTTCGGAACGCCGAGCAGCAAAATATCAAGGAATCCCGGAAAGTACTCTTCGTGCACAACTGAAATTGAATGGTAACGTGAAACGCCCTAGAAAACACTCACTTTTCTGGAAGGAAGAGGAAGAAAGCATTGTCCAGTAGATAATCGAGGCTTCCAGAGCCGGGTTGTGCTCCCGTGACCGAGTGGTTAGCGTCACATCTAATATATCGGGGGTTCGGGTTCGATTCCCGTTCAGGTTGAGGGAATTTTTCCTCAAAGAAATTTCCTCCGTCTTGCACTGTGGTCACGCGTATTCTAGAGCTTGCCACTCAGAATGCATTCAAGGCGTGTTATCTGGCATAGAAATCCCAACTAAGTACTAACAAAAAATGAGGCAAGTGATACTACGTTGAGACGGCAAAGTTCCTCTAGGAACGTTAATGCCATTTAAGAAGAAGAAGAGCCGGGTTTCCGATTGACAAGAAAGCAGCGAACTTGTGTTACGAAGCATAACGGAAGTGATTCCAAGAGGTAGATGATTACGTCCAACCAGCAGATATCAGCAACGTCTTAGAAGATTCTACCCGGGTATTCCACAAGGACGAATTCTCCCATAAGATTTGTCCCAACAAAGGAAGTGGTTTTGGCACCAGCTGACGAAAAATACGTCCATACTTCAAACGCGAACTTGGAGAAGAAATGCTACATAGTGCTGTTTTCAGTTTTAATTGTCATTCCCGTATTCCCGTATAAACCGCGCATTACAAATAGCGCTCCAGATGGTTGGTCAATGAGTTAAAATGGCTCAGGCTGGATGACATGTGAAACTTGTTTGCCAATAAATAAGTAAAATAACCTATTCGAGAGATAAACTTACATTTGATGGGTGCGCTGAATTAGGAATACAGCGCGGACTCGATTATATACAGTTTTTGATTTCTTTTCACTGTTTATTATCGAATCCTGTATATAATCGAGTCAAAAAAAAATTATTTGTTTTTTTTGCATGTATTTTTCGTTTTTTGGAAATTAAAGAGGAATTTGATTTTCGATTCATCCCCTTAAAGTCAGAAAACACCTTTCTCACATCACAATCTTCAACAATCACGATTTTTACCCCACTGTACATGTAATAGCCACTTAAACTTCACCTTAACGTTGAAAGGTTACATTTCCTCTTGGAATAAGCTATATTTGTAATATAAAAAAATATATTTATTTCCAAACTGTATATAATCGAGTCTAAAATTGTATATAATCGAATCACATATAATCGAGTCTGTATATAATCGAGTCCGACCTGTATTACAATTACAAGTGCGCAGAATCACATATTTTCATAAATATTTTTTTAAATAGTTTTATGAAACATTGTTTACGGTTTTTATTTTCAATGTTACTACTAATGATATAGTTTGAATACCGCATTAACTGTTTTGTGATATGGTGCATATATTTTGGTTACAGAATGGTTTAAACTTTGAAAAGTCTTAACAGCGCAGAATATGGTGGAGTTACAAAAAGAAAACAAAATCCGGATCTAGTAATTTTCGCAAAGGTATATTTATAAAAGGGTTTACCTAAAATCCGAGCAAATTTTTTTTTGCAGTGGATCCTTTTTTTGTGTGGAACTGCTCCCTTTAGTTCGAAACACTTATGCGATATGCGATTCTCCAGATAGGTCTTCAAAATACCCGTCTACTCCTGCAATAACATCTTCACTGAACGAAGAAAATAAGCGTAACGGAAATAACCACATAGAAAAAAGCGCAAAAAACCCACACTGAAAAACTGATTACGAATCATTTATTTTTTAGCAATGACATAACTCGAGAAATAATCAAGCAAATGGAACCTGATTTGGCATATGGAGATTTTAGAGGGCAATAAATGTTTCTATGGTGGTTCGACACTCCTCCCCGCTCTCTAAAGGGGGCTGCCATACAAATGAAACACAAATTTATGCATAACTCGAGAACTAATCAGGCAAATGGAACCAAAATAGGAATTTGAGGATTTTACAGTAGAATAAATATTCCTATGATGGTATGACGCTCCTCCCTTCTCTGGAAGGGGATCCCATGAAAATATCATACATATTTCAACCAACCACATGATCAATGGAAATTTTCGAAAAACGCTGAAGGAAATGGTTAAATGCGGAAAATTTAATTCCCATATGTTCTACAATTACATCGTGATAAGCGTTGTTAGTCCATTTAATGTTTGATGTCTATATAAATAAAAATGGATCGCCAAATGTGTTGGTAAGCACAAAACTCGAGAAAGGAATCATCCAATTTGAGCTGTCTCTATTTTATTATATTTCCATACCAAACATGTATTTCATGAAATGGAGAAACATGTTATTTGCAAGTGATTGAATAATCTTGAACGAGAATTGTGAATATTATACGAGAACATTATAATGACGACTTTTGGTAGAAGTACTAGGAAACTTATAGTGAAAGGAAATTGTAGAGACTCAATTAGAACGTTCGTTTGTTAAGAAAACGTGAATGTTTGAAAGTATTCATATGAAATAATTCTGGGCGGGACGAAGTTCGCCGGGTCAGCTAGTGCGAAATAAAATTTTAATGCGATTTGGCGTAGTGGTAACATCCATTCCGCTCACGTTGAAGGTCACGAGCTCAATTCTCACCCCCGACATTCTTCCGAAATGGAAGTAAGGTGAAGAACGAGCCAAAAGTGTTGAAAGTCATTATGATACAGGAAAAAACAGTTTGAATGCACCGTGCATATCATTCTATCCAAAGAAAATTAAAAAAATAACAAGGCAGCCATTCCATGCCAAACCGTTATAGTGATACTCAGTTTAGTGGTTCAAAAGTCATGAATTTTTGAAAAAAAGTCATTTTTGGGAAAAGTGGAAAAAAATTATCTTTCGGACCAACCTAAAATAGAAATGGGCATCCTAACAAAAAAATATAAAAAATACGAGTGTAAATTTTTACGATAAAGAACAAAATTACCACTTTTGACGAAAATCTGAGGACCACTATATCGGTATGGCATGGAATGTTTGAAAGAGAGATCCATTATACATATTGGGTTGGCACTAGTCATCATCAGTCTCGCATCAGCTAGCTTTTAGACAGCAGTCTTTTCTAAAGCTGATATCATACTTTCCTGATACATACTACGCTTGTGCATTGTTCTTGCAAGGGTAATAATGTATCATCAATCGACCATTTTCAACATCAACATCTACAACCATCTTCAACTGCAGTAGATATTTGTGTATCTTAAGAGATTTACTATAGGAATTAAATTCCTTTGTGCTCAGAATTCAACTACGATCATCGTGCGCTCGAGGACGTTTTTTTCATAAGGCACACTGAACATTATCCGTAGATGCTGCGCGTGAGCTGATATTTAAATTATCGAGTTACGCATTGTAAAGGGTGTGTCACATCAAATTGCATCACGGAAAAAACGCTGTAGAAATTCGCCCAGTAGACCGATCCTTTTGAAAATTTTAGACAGTAAAATAAAGACTATTAAACAACTTTTGGCATTTTCTTTTTATTCATACTTCGAGCCCAAGCCCGTATGCTGGCACCTTCCTCTTTACCCCGTCCATAAGGTTCTGTACAACGTCAGGTTGTAGTTTGTTTTGAACAGAAATCCATTTTCTCTTGAAGTCCGCCTCCGATTTGACAACTTTTGGGTTCTTCCGGTGGGCCTGCTTCATAATCGCCCAATATTTCTCTATTGGGCGAAGCTCCGGCGCGTTGGGCGGGTTCATTTCCTTTGGCACGAAGGTGACCCTGTTGGCTTCGTACCACTCCTACACGTCCTTTGAATAGTGGCACGAAGCGAGATCCGGCCTAAAGATGGTCGGGCCCTCGTGCTGCTTCAATAGTGGTAGTAAGCGCTTCTGTAGGCACTCCTTAAGGTAAACCTGCCCGTTTACCGTGCCGGTCATCACGAAGGGGGCGCTCCGCTTTCCGCAAGAGCAGATCGCTTGCCACACCATGTACTTTTTGGCAAACTTGGATAGTTTCTGCTTGCGAATCTCCGCCGGAACGCTGAATTTGTCCTTTGCGGAGAAGAACAACAGGCCCGGCAGCTGACGAAAGTCCGCTTTGACGTAGGTTTCGTCGTCCATTACCAGGCAATGCGGCTTCGTCAGCATTTCGGTGTACAGTTTCCGGGCTCGCGTCTTCCCCACCATGTTTTGCCTTTCGTCGCGGTTAGGAGCCTTCTGAACCTTGTATGTACGCAGGCCCTCCCGCTGCTTGGTCCGCTGGACGAATGAATTTGACAAATTCAGCTTATTGGCGACATCCCGGACCGAACTTCTCGGATCACGTCTAAACTGCTTAACTACGCGCTTGTGATCTTTTTCACTGGCGGAGCATCCATTTTTGCCGTTCTTCACCTTCCGGTCGATGGTTAGGTTCTCGAAGTATCGTTTTAGTACTCTGCTGACCGTGGATTGGACGATTCCCAGCATCTTACCGATGTCCCGATGTGACAACTCCGGATTCTCGAAATGGGTGCACAGGATTAGTTCACGACGCTCTTTTTCGTTCGATGACATTTTTCCAAATTTACGAAAAATTGACAGTGAAGCATGGTCAACGTGATCTATACACTCTTATCTGATTATAAGCGAAAGCTGAAGATATAATTCCTAAAAATTAAATTTCTACAGCGTTTTTTCCGTGATGCAATTTGATGTGACACACCCTTTAAGATTAAGGGCATTCCTGAGCTTTGTAGTTCAATTGAGCATTCAAAATGACACGGACATTTGACCATCAAAAGGTTTTAGCCGTTTGTGAGACGGTCACAAAATAAGTCTCTTAAGCATGGCACAACTTCTTCAAAAGTTGATTCGAACAAAAGCAAAATAAAAAAAAATTGTTATTTTGGTTCTCCCATTTTTTTCCATTTTACCTAGATTTATCGAGCACCTCTCTTATTATTGCTGCCTGCGAAACAGTTCTTCCGTCATCGTCTAAAAGTATTACCACATGGACTGGTATGGATTTGATCCTGAGCTTCTGAGTGTGATAAGCTGATGCTCCTGGGAACTTAAAAGATAGGCCACTGCACATCGCTTAACCTCCAACCACAAAAACCACAATCTGATTAATAAGCGAGTATGAAATATGAGATTTGCCGAGAGCCCGCACTCCTCTTGGATACAATATCTACGTGGGAACTTCAGGCCATGCAATCAAGAGTAAATGAATAACCTGTTCCAACCCATATTTGGCACAGCGTTCGAAATATCGAACAGCTATTTTGATAATTTTTCATGGCTTTGGAAAGCAATTATATAGTAAGGTTTTGGCATCTTAGCTTGGTTTATTAGCTACCACTTACTATTATTTTCATCAATCTCTATTTATATAGAAATGTTCTGTTCGTTTGTGTACTCGTCAAAAACTCGAAAAGTACGGAATCGATTGAGCTCAAAGTTGTACACAATATACAATCCACCTCAAGGAGTGTTGTTACGGCATAAAAAATTGGACAATTGGAAGAAAGAAGATTTTCTATATGACCAGAGTGCGTTTCTGAAATTGAGCTTCTAATGAAAATCGACTATTAAGTAATGAATATGTGTTCTATGTGAAGGTTCGTTTGTGTGCGCGTTAAAAACTCGAAAAGTACGAAACCGACTGAGCACAAACTATGATACAATAAACAAAACAATCAAACACATCTAGGATTGTTGTTACAACATAAAAAAATGAAAAATTCAACTCAACCATGCAACCACAATGTGCCACAGCAAAGCGTGGCAGGGTACAATTAAAGGGCGTGTCACATCAAATTGCATCACGGAAAAAACGCAGTAGAAATTTAATTTTTAGGAATTATATCTTCAGCTTTCGCTTATAATCAGATAAGAGTGTATAGATCACGTTGACCATGCTTCACTGTCAATTTTTCGTAAATTTGGAAAAATGTCGTCGAACGAGCGTCGAGCGTCGTGAATTAATCCTGTGCACTCATTTCGAGAATCCGGAGTTGTCACATCGGGACATCGGTAAGATGCTGGGAATCGTCCAATCCACGGTTAGCAGAGTACTGAAACGATACTTCGAGAACCTAACCATCGACCGGAAGGTGAAGAACGGCAAAAATGGATGCTCCGTCAGTGAAAAAGATCACAAGCGCGTAGTTAAGCAGTTTAGACGTGATCCGAGAAGTTCGGTCCGGGATGTCGCCAATAAGCTGAATTTGTCAAGTTCATTCGTCCAGCGGACCAAGCAGCGGGAGGGCCTGCGTACATACAAGGTTCAGAAGGCTCCTAACCGCGACGAAAGGCAAAACATGGTGGGGAAGACGCGAGCCCGGAAGCTGTACACCGAAATGCTGACGAAGCCGCATTGCCTGGTAATGGACGACGAAACCTACGTCAAAGCGGACTTTCGTCAGCTGCCGGGCCTGTTGTTCTTCTCCACAGAGGACAAATTCAGCGTTCCGGAGAAGATTCGCAAGCAAAAACTATCCAAGTTTGCCAAAAAGTACATGGTGTGGCAAGCGATCTGCTCTTGCGCCCCCTTCGTTATGACCGGCACGGTAAACGGGCAGGTTTACCTTAAGGAGTGCCTACAGAAGCGCTTACTACCACTATTGAAGCAGCACGAGGGCCCGACCATCTTCTGGCCGGATCTCGCTTCGTGCCACTATTCATAGGACGTGTTGGAGTGGTACGAAGCCAACGAGGTCACCTTCGTGCCAAAGGAAATGAACCCGCCCAACGCGCCGGAGCTTCGCCCAATAGAGAAATATTGGGCGATTATGAAGCAGGCCCTCCGGAAGAACCCAAAAGTTGTCAAATCGGAGGCGGACTTCAAGAAAAAATGGATTTCTGTTCAAAAAAAACTACAACCTGACGTTGTACAGAACCTTATGGACGGGTTGAAGAGAAAGGTGCGAGCATACGGGCTTGGGCTCGAAGTATGAATAAAAAGAAAATGCCAAAAGTTGTTTAATAATTTTTATGTTACTGTCTAAAATTTTCAAAAGGATCGGTCTACTGGGCGAATTTCTACAGCGTTTTTTCCGTGATGCAATTTGATATAACTTTACTGGGCAATAAATTCGGTTTCCAACAACTATGTACGGAAAGTACATAACCTGATAAAATGCAAAATATGTAAACTTTTTAAAGTATCACTTTGATAAAAAAAATCACACATTGTAATGTAGGAAAAAAACTATTGGAACGAAACTCCTACAGCAACAAAGATGTAGGTTTTTGTTTGACGATTTTTAGATTTTTTGTCATTTTCGGGAAAAGAAAGAACGGAAAAAAAATAATTTTTGAAGATTGGAGTTTCCGTAACGACAATAATCATATTGTACCAATGTCTTGCGTTAAAAAAATAATTCTTATAGCTTGGTTGTCAATGGGTTAATTAGACATTTTCCACAGTTACCACACATCGTATTTTCCGGGACCAATTCACCTGCAAGAAAAAGAAAAAAATGTTCTATTATTTTTTTATTCAAATCAATAATCGAAATCAAGAAAGACTGAGAATTTGCGAGACAGCGAAATATTTTCACACAACCGTATATAAAGGTCCCATAATCGACTTTCCCATCCCACGGCAAAATGCTCTCGAGCAAGGATAAGGGCCACAATTTCTTCGGTGATTATCATTTTTCGTGCTTCTGTGAACCACAAAAAAAACGAGCGACCGAACCAATGGAGGTATCCCAGGGAAACGCCTGTGGTGTGGAGGAATGTTGATATATGCCACCAACGAGTTCCCACGTATCAGAAAAGTAAACAAAAAAAATGAAAAACTGGAAATCCCAGACAGAATTCCTAGAAGGATAGATCCGAACGGATCCTACGAGCAGAGCAGCGCTGTCGGTGCAACGAATGCAGCTAGAACAGTAGTATTTATAGAACAGCAACGTGGTGCGTGATTCTGTGATAGGGAAGAAGGAGAACAGTCATCAGGTAAGGGATCTCGCGATAAATCCGCTCAAGATGCTCCTCGAGGTACAAACTCGATTATTGCACGTTAAATTCTGGGCAAATCAAACCAACTTCTAAAAGTAACAGACTACATAGTGCTGCATATAGAATCATTGCTCAGTCGACAAAATTGAAAAGGGCGCACACATCATACTTATAATTGTTTACATTTTCGTCTCTACATTTATAGCCACGTCTGGTTCCAAGTTCTGCTCTGTCTCTCTCTCAGCTGTTAATCACAAACATTTTCTTCTTCTTCTTACAACCCCGTCCCCGCAGCCCTAGCCGGCACATAGAGAGATGGTCGGCACTAAGTACTTTCCCACCCGGCAAGCGACCGGGATTGGAACTTGAAACCTGATCACCTCGACGACGCGGAGAGAGATTTCCGAGAGTCATGAAGTCAATAGTTTGGATTTCTCGGAATCGATCCCAAAAGAAGCGCACTCCTAGAAGAAGGCAGACATCATCCGTCTTCTATCCTTCGGGTCGGAATCTTGTGGTAAAAGTAGGCAGATGAACGCAATCATCATGACTAACGAGCGTGGGCCAATAAAAGATAGACCGACCGATTGGAAATTTACTACTTCGAGAATGCGCATATACCAATCGATAATGGGATCGGGGCTTTATCTTCCTTTCGTTAATGGCCAGCGGAGAACCCCCACGGGCCCGAATAGGTTCGAAACACACGGAAAGAGTCAAAGTTCGACATTGAATTCTTGATGAATTATCTCCACTACTCTGCTCTGGTAAATTCCACTTCTTCAATTGTAGATAGGATCAGCAAACTGCAACATAACGGGTAATCTTCGTCGCATGCATGCATGCATGCATATTTCGGTCCCACATTGGACAAAACGTTTTTCTCCACTTCCCCTCCTCACCGTTCCCGACCTTTCAGAATATGCGCCATGCAGGAAGTGGAAGAAATTTCCCATGAAATTGGCTTCAGATCCAATTCCATGCCTGGCCGACAATAAATTGTGCCTCATTTTTTCCATCATCGCTTTTCTTGCATTTTTCGTCATGATGGTCATTGTCTCTCTCGCTTAAGCTATGTTTTATTTTTCTTGCTGCACCACTCTCAACTACTCTACAACGCGACGACGATGCTGCTTTTTTGCAATCTTCTCATGGACCAGAAAACATGGCACAATCTCTACCCACCTCCCCCATTCTCTTTCGCTCCTCCGCCACGAGCGGAAAATACATAAATAAAAAGGCACTCAATTGCAAAACAATCTGCTCTCAATCGCCATTCCCAGTCGCTTCTATGTCTTGCTTGACTTTCCCAAGAAAACGAAATATATATATTTATTTATTTGCGGAAAACCTATGCTGAATATGAATGTACAACCCTTTTCCCGTGTCTTCCCCACCATCATCACGTCACGTCAATGAACGGCGGCAGCGAAGCCGGAGTGTCTTAGGAGGCCCTAGAAGAGACGCAAAGAAGTGATGAGACCGCACGGTTTACCAACCCAACGCTCTGGAATGCGGCGACCACCAACCAACTACTATTCGTCGGTTGATTCGTTCCCAGAGCAATCTCTCTCTCTCTCTCTCTTTCTCACTCACTCACTTGCTCTCTACCCATCCCGTTCGCTCGGTCAATTCGGTGCAGCTGTACTCGCTCGGTGCACAATCGCGGTTTCTTCTCCTCCTCGCAGCATCCCGCAGCATCACCCATGCAGCCCAGCCCAGTCCAGTAATTGAGCTGAAACTGTGCCCCGGGCTGCGGCACGATACAAGTCCGACGCCGAATCGATCGCGAGCAGCATGCGCAGAGAGCAGGCGAAAGAAAACCAGTCGTTTATCTTTCCCCAACATGAATTCCTGCGCGATGGGGTAAACGTGGCAGAGTTGGGATGCGTCGTGCACCAGCATCACATTGTTTGGTGTGAGTTTAGAGAGATTTCATTCTTATCAATGCGGAATAATATTCTTCCATTAAGTATATTTTCCAGCGGGAATTCCCGTGTGATTAGAACACGCTCCTGACCGTTGCATCCCCGACGTATTAATCATCATTGTTGTTATAATTTGTTATTTGTTGATGTCAACAGATGCTTTACAATCACAATCCCAGATTCTCAAAAGATTTGCTTTGGAAACTACTACCTCACTACCTCCGTTCAGTATGGCAATAACATTATAAGTCTCTTTCAGAGAAACAAAACACTGCCATACATTGACTTCCTTAATTTAATAATAGGAGTACTGGTGAGTTCCTTCGTTTTTTCCGAAAATTAATGCTTTATTCTGCAAAAATGGTTACAAATTTAATGTTCAATGGTATTGCTCATCGCTAGTCACAACTTTTTCTCATCTTTCTGGCAATTCACGGATTCCTTTGCGGAAATAATCGGCCGGTTTGTCGGCTAACCACGAATCGATCCAATTTTTGACTTCATCGGTGCATCGATCGAAAAAGGTAGTAATCGGATGGAGCAATGTCTGGAGAATACGGCGGGTGGGATAGGACCTTCCATTTCAGCGTTTCCAAGTATGTTCTGACCGGTTTCGCGACATGCGGCCGAGCATTGTCGTGCTGCAAAATAACTTTATCGTGTCTTTGCTCGAATTGTGACCGTTTTTCCTTCAGTGCATGGCTCAAACGCATGACTTGTCGTCGGTAGAGCTCCCCAGTAATGGTTTCATTCGTTTTTAGCAGCTCATAGTACACCACACCCAGCTGGTCCAACCAAATAGACAGCATAACCTTCTGGCCGTGAATATTCCGCGCGGCCGTCGATGTTAATGCATGGCCGTTTAGGATTGTCGTAATGGACCTACTTCTCATCGCCAGTAACGATTCGATGCAAAAAAAAACCTTTTCTTTTATACCGTTGGAGCAATTCATACGGCACGCAATGTCCTATCTTTCGGATCATTCCCATTGCTTTTCAACGATCGAATATGCTTGCTGAGCTACTCCAAGTGTATCTGCAAGTTCTTGTTGCGTTTGTGACGGATCTTGATCGAGTAAAACCTCCAATTCTTCATCTTCAAACTTTTTTGGCGGTCCGGAACGTGTTTCGTCTTCCAAGTCAAAATTACCACTTTTAAACCGTGCAAACCACGTCTGACACGTTCGCTCAGTTGGAGCGTGGTCACCATAAACTTCCATCAAAATACGATGACTTTCCGCAGCTTTTTTCTTCATATTGATGAAATGAAGTAACACTCCCCGCACAAACACTCTCGTTGGTACGAAATTCGACATATTCGAAGTGGCAAAATACTATGTTGTGTACGCTTCAACTTTTTGACATACACTGAAAAAGACGCACAGTGACAGAAGCTTTCCAACGAATGTCTGAAGATCTGATTCATTGAAATAATAATCAGGTTACGCCATCTGTTGCAAAACCTAAGAAACTTGCCGGTACACCTATTAGAAAACAAATCGAACTCTGGGCTGCAGTCAAATTTCGACATATAACCAGTTTGTGTATTGTTCTCGCGAGAAAAAGAACGAATCATGAATCAAACATCTTCAGTTGATCGTACAGAATCAAGCTGCTATCAGCACTTTTGAGGTACACCAAAACTATATTCTGAAGAGCGCACCACCCACTATACTTTTTTTCTTATCACTTTCTTATCACAGCTTCTCATTTTAAGCTGTCAAGCTGTCAAAGCTCTAAACGCCTTCAAGTGCTCTTCAAAAATTGTCTGGGAATGCATTTCCCTTTTACGGCAATTAAGTCAGATATGTTCGGTACAATTGTACTGGATTCCTGGCCATTGCGGTATAGAGGGCAACGAGCGAGCAGATGAACTTGCCAGGAACGGCTCATACTCACCATTCACTGGTCCAGAACCATTCTGTGGATTCTCCGACTGTGTGTTGAAAAGCGAGCTGAAAAAATGGGAAGACCGGGAAGTGACAGCCAATTGGATGGCTGCAAAACTTAAACAGGCGAAAAAAATTATTACGCCGAGTATTAAAATTACTTAACAGCTGCTAAGCCTTAATAAGAAAGACTTAAGCACATTCACTGGTCTTGTAACAGAACACTGCCAGAGTAAATACCATCTTAAGAACATAGGTTTAGCCCAAGATGATATATGTCGCTTTTGTAATGCCGAAAGCGAAACCTCGGAACATTTGCTCTGTAACTGCGGAGCTCTAACTAGACGCAGACTTCAACACCTTGATAAAGCTATTCTGGAGCCCAAGGAAATTTGGTCTGCGTCGCCGATCAGGATTATAAATTTTATCAAACAGATTATTCCTGATTGGCACCTATCACGCTATAGCTTTCAGTCTACTCCTTCATCAATAAGTAGTAGATAAGCTTGAAGTGAAGTATAAAAAAAAAGCTGTAAAAAATGTTTTATCTCATCGATAAATATGGTAAAATATATGATGTCTTCATCACGGTGTTAAAGTATTCCTTTTGTTGTACTGTTCAGATGGACCCCACAGCGGGACAATTGATATGATGTGGTTGTATTATTAATAGAACAAATGGTCCGATGTTTCTTATTGCAAGTTATCGTAAGTAGATCGTAAGTAAATCGTAAAAATGTTTGCATCAATCGATTGTAAATATAATCACAATAACGAAAATAATATATATTTTAGGAACTACCATTGAATAAATGTAAAATGTTAAACAATATCTATAACACTGTGAAAACAATCGTAGGTAACCATCGTGCATCATTTATACAAGGTAAAATAAAATATAAACACAACAAATATGGTGTTCCGACCAACCGTCATGGGGACAAAGCACAGAAGCAAAGAAGCACAGAAGGGAAATAATAACTAGGCGGGAACAAGGGTTATTTCGTATTAAATTTTGTTCTAGTAAAGTCCAATGAGCTTTTATTATTCAAACCTCTATAAAATAAACAAAGAAACAAGTTTAATTCTAAAAAAGAATCTTTAATTCGTCAATGGTTTAAATTAATGAAAATTGAGAGCGATACAATTTTCCCATACATTTGCTAACTGCATTTTTGTGCTTGCCTATCTACAAAATCCATAACAGACATCTAATGCAACAATAAAAATATAATGCAACATAAGTTCAACACTTATTGCAACTGTCAAATCGTATAAAATAAAGTATGTCTGAAGTACTTTGGCACCAACCAAGGAGGGATTAAAAACATTTCTTCAGACAGGGAGAACACAATTTATTGCAAAACGGGGTTGGCGAGCGTTCAAGGACCCTTCAAACACGATACCGCATATTCATGGTATCCGTGAGTAATCCACGATGACGAAGGTACTGTGTCGACAAACAATTTACTTTCTATCAGATGAGCAGGGCTGAACGGAGTTTTGAGCTGTTAGAATTTAATGAAAACTATTCTCTCAAGGAATTCGCAGTCTTGATCTTCCATCTAAAAACTTATCATTATAATATAAAATTATTTTCAGACACAATTTTGACGTAGGACTACGTCTAACCGTTCAATATAGGGGCCCATTTCAATGTTTCGATGTGAAAAAGTGTTCAGTTTATGAACGTTAATACCTCCTCAATTAATGAATGGATTTTGGTTCCAAATACACACATTAATAGGAAATATGCTCAGGAATTATTTATATGCTATACATTACGGTTTTTCAGCTCATATAAAGTTCAAATTGAAGAAAAATTGGAAGAAAGAGGTCCCTACTTTCCCATACATTTTGTCTGCGCTCCCGTAGCAAATAGCTATTCAACTACGGGCACGGGCGAAACGTATGGACAAGGTGAAGGTGGGTGACGGAAAAGAGATTCTAAATGAATATAGGCGATCGCTACAACGTTAACCATTTGGCAATATAAAGTGAGCGCTGGCCACATTCTCTCATTGGACGCAAAGCAGGAAAGACACCGAGAAGGGATTGTGAACGCGAAAACGTTTGTGAGTAGCTTTTTTTTGTAATGTGTCGTTTTAATTTGAGCGATATAGGATGATTTTGCATAACGCCGATTTCTGTCACGCGCTCCGTAAAATCCATAAAGCGTCGCGCTTGGTGAAGGAGAGGCTCGATTTGATAGAATGCTGAAGTTTTTAAGCGGTTTTATTTAGCTGTAACATATTTGTATGTTTGTATGTAACATGTTTTTCTATAGTGCTGTACCAAACTAATAGAAATTTGACCTCCTTCCTGTTGACAAATTTATCCGAAATTTGGAACACACCTTCATCTCTGTAGTCAATATAAAACTGCGTATTTCATGATCTTGAAAATCCAAGATGGCGGATTACATATTTTTCCAAAGCCCCATCAATATGGGTATCAAATGAAGGACTTGACTAGTAAAACACATTTATTCATGAGGAATTTAAATCCAAATTATATCACGACACCAGACGGTAAATACCTATTACGATATGCCTGCCATCAAGTGTGTGTTCGTTGCCGGTTGAACAATAACGCCTACAACATTTGCACCGCGTTTGAGTGTTTAGGTGGAAACACGAAAAAATCAAAATTTGTCGTGTGCTGAGGTTTTATTCCATTTTTTTCTGTAATTTTGAGCATGAAAAGTTGGAAATTCTGGGATCTGTTCTCCATGATATTCGAATAATGGACACCCCTTGGTGCAGTCCCCGATATTACCTACCCGTCTTTTTGCATAATTTTTTTCACCACCATTACATAGATTAAATATTCGGAACGGGAAAGTTGATTTTCATCCATTGTTTTAATTCCAAAATTGAATTAATTGTGAGCCAGTTAAATGATGTCAATGTACACATTTTTTTAGAATTTATTCTTAAATTTCGTTTTATTCTGGAATGGTAAGTAAATGAATAATTTCGCAGTACTACGTCAACAACACGTTCGTGTCTTAGACACCACCTCTGTAATTTTTCTCTTATCAGTTTCGTTTACTTGATGAAAGGCCATCTATTGAAACTATGTGACATATCGTAGTGGCCGGTCCTTAGTCGGGACAGGATTCGTTACTACCTCATAACTTTCATGTCATCGAACCTAATTGTAGAAACTTCACGCATTAGAAGTTGTCCAAAGTGACTGTTTCCGGCAAGGCGATCGGCCGTTTCATTGTCCGGGGACCCACTTGAAGACGGTATCTGGCAATAAATATTTCCTAGTGTTAGCCGATTGGTAATTATCAGTACCGACTTCTCTTGTTGGTTTTAGTGGAAGCACGCCTTTCTGGAGACTATCATCACGTTCATGAGGATATCAAACGGAAATTCTCCTACTTCAACGTTGATGATAGCAGGTAAGAGATAACCCATAGCGTATTATTGAAAAGCGGTAAGCGGAGTTGAAGAATTTATCTCTGGCCAGGCACGTCAATTCTGGGTCGCACAGCTCTTCTTCACCCCGTCGCGGAGTGAGAATTTATCTCTGGCCAGGCACGTCAATTCTGGGTCGCACAGCTCTTCTTCACCCCGTCGAACGGGTGCTAGAGCTTCAATTGGTTGTTTGCATATTTTGACTCCCGAAATGGAACGCAAAGCACCTATTTTGCGCCGAAAGTCGAAAGCCGAAAGATAGCATTGGTAGTTGCCTGGATCTTGACGCGTGTTCGTCACCAATACCAAGCGGATGCCATCCGCATAGGTGAATTCGACCGCTCGCTTCGCTAGTACCCGCAACAGACTTTTCATCGCGATCAAGAAGAGAGTGACGGAACATTGAGGAATAACCCAGTTTCTTCATGGGTAGTTCCAGGTGCGTCTCATCTTTGTCCTCGAAGGTCCAGTTTTTGTTGCGAAAATTTTCTCAAAGTGTAGCAGGTAACCGTCTACCCTACAGTCTACCAGTGACTCCAGAACTGGTGGGAATCAGGTTCGGTTGTACAGGTTTTTTCCAGATCCAGAATACCATTTCCATGTGCCATCAATTCTTTCGGGCTTCAGCTTCTACCTCTCCAAGGGATGCGAAATACGTGTTTGTGTCCATCCCAGAAGGTCAATTGTCGGTAGTCCAAATTTCTGTTTTCGTTCAAAGAGATGATAAGCCGTCGGTTCGTCATCCTCTTCAGGATTTTTGACGAACAGGAGGTCAAATATGTTGGCCGGTACCCGATCAAGAAGCAACAGTTCTGGCCGACTTTAGGGATGGAGATCACAATACTACACTTGGTCCAACTTCTATAAGACCACCTCGAATATCTTTCGTTGTAACACAATTTCAACCAAATATTTTCATACATTAGAAGCTTAGAATAAGGTATATTTAACTTCAATTTCGTTCAAAAGAGTCGTTCCTTTATTTATTGGGCTTGAATATGATAATTTCAGCTGTTCAGTTTATATAAGACCATTTCAAAATTCTTAAGCATGTATTATCAATGAACAATTCGAAACAATCGGCAGATGTACATGTCAATGATTGACACCTTGCCATTTCGGTTAAAAACCAGGAAAATTCGTGTTGGAATACTATTTATCAAATTCTGCAGGAAACACTTCTCGAGACCATTAAAGATGTCGAGAGTGGTTTGACCTAACGAGTACAACTGCTTGATCACCTTATAACCGATGTAGTCAGAATCAATGGACTCCCCTTTGGTGGAGTTCACTCAAATCTAACTTTAAGATGGGAATATCCAGAACATAGATTCTAAAAATAAAATTTCAAAGTAATTTCCATATTATTTTGAAATTTTATTTCATTTTCTGTTTGGGTGAAACTTCACCGTGAAGAATGTAATCTGATGGCTACGTTTGACTACACCACACAACACGCAATAAGTACAACACATCATTACGAAACAAGTAGTAATGTCTACCGGGTTCAAGCATTTCATCTGAACCCGCCGCCATTCAACCACATTTCTGCATCTTCAAACGGGACAGGGCAAACGCAGTCAGCTATGATTGAAGTGATCACTACTACTAATGCACCGTCTTGCGTAAAAATGACTTTAGAGGTCCAAAGTTTTCTGCTGAACAACGCTGATGGAAACGATAGAAAACACACACACCATTGTTGATTGAACAGGTCACGTGTCGTCTCTGGTTATTTCAAACTTCTGATTCCAGACCACTCGAACGATCCCCTTCTTCTTCTTCTTATATGGCACTAACGTTCCTAGAGGAACTCCGCCGTCTCAACGTAATATTACTTTCGTCATTTTCATTAGTATTTAGATGAGATTTCTATGCCATATAACACGACTTGAATGCATTCTGAGTGGCAAGCTCTAGAATACGCGTGAGCACAGTGCAAGTCAGAGGAAATTTCTTTGAAGAAAAATTTCCCCGACCAGAACGGGAATCGAACCCGAACCCCCGGTATGCTAGGTTTGACGCTAACCACTCGGCCACGGGAACACAACAACGATCCCCATACCACTCTATATTGCCACATCTATGCCTAACTGGTTGGATATATCTTTTCCTTAGTGCATCTCTAGATTTTCTCTTGCCGTCGTTTTTGTCCAAAAAACTCAAACTTACTCCCATCAGACCACAAAACTCTTTTCCAGAAGTCTACAGACTTTCCGGCATATTTTCTGGCCAATTACACTCGTTTGACATTATCGTTTTTTCGACCTTTTTTCATTGTCCCGTCTTTTTATTGTTATATTTTGTACCGTATTTTTATTATGAAAAAAAAAATCTTTTTCGCAATTTTCAATATTTTTTTTACAATTCTATCATATGCAGATTGTTTAAAGCTACGCTGTGAAAATTTATAAACATTAACAAACCTCCACGGATCGTGTAGAAAAAGGATATTCCATAGAAGAAATTACTTGAGCATCGTAACACACGATTCCTCACTCTTTGACTTTCTTTCAAGAGGTATCGAGGGGTCTTATTTAGTATTTAGACGGAATACGATTCTGTTTCTTAAAATGTGTACTCTGCGAATAATTCGAAACCCCATGTCTCAAACTATAATTGCATTTTACAAAAGTGACATTTCAAACATTTATTGGCATTGTTGCAAGGAACCTTGTATCTGCTACTGAAGATGTTGGTAATTTTGACGATTTTCTAATAAACATGATGATTTTTCAATAAACATAACAACATAAAAGGAATCAAGTATTTTCGATCAGTGAGGTGCAAATTGTTCTTAAAAGTATAGTTGATTCAAATGAAATACTGAAGACTAAATTTCTTAAAACATTGGAAAAAATTTACGATACTGAGTTGGGTTACAGGGTAACTTTGATATAACGTACATTTTACTTTCAAAATTGTCCGGAATCACAAAACAGTTGTATTTCGGGATTGGTTGAAGGTACAAAACTAGTTTTAGTACCAAAAAAAAAAACAGATAATTTGTAGTTTTTTCAGGAAAAAATATTCAAAAAATTATTCCTTTGAACTTTGCAAATGATAACACACATTTGCAAAGTTCAAAGGAATATTTTTTTCGAGGTAAAATGTACGTTCCGTGACGTTATATCGAAGCTACGTTATAACTAGGGTACGTTATATCGAAGTTCCACTGTATTTTGAAAAATAGGAAGCTAATCTAGGAGAAGAATAACATGTTAAATGGACTTTACTCATCCTTGAAGTAATTTTTAGTGACAAACAAAACCTCTTACACAGTAGCCATTCAGGCGTAACAGTTTTCCTTCCGTTTTTCCATTATCCAGTTAGACCGGACAGCGGAGACATTGTTGAGTTATTTATAGAACAGCAGCCCGCAGCAGCCGATGTGTCTTGCAGAGAGGCCCTGAGTTTTGAACTCACGATCGATCACTTACTAAGCGAACACGCAACCAATGTGGCTACGGAGACCTCCCAATTTTATGATGAAATCGTGAAATTTATTCAATACACCATCGACGTGGACTTTAAACTGTAGGATTCCCTCCACTATACCTATTCAATAAAACAAACCGGTTGCTCAAAACAGTATTTTACTTTTTTTACCTTTTACTTGATTTTCTAAAATAATATGTTTCAACGACAAAAAAGTTACCGTGACTTCGAAAAAGAGTAGACCACGGATGGATTTGAAATCAATCTAGCACTCGGTCCACTCTGTCTGAACAAGAAAGATATAAATATATATCCGATCAATTTTTCAACAACTATGAATTGTCTGAAAAGCATATACATCGTGTTTCAATATGAGTATTTTTTTCGCGTTCATTGAAGGGCAAAGGCAAGAATCTCCTGATGCAGAGGAATCCAACATTTCATTTGAAATTCCTTCCATTTTCAGGTCATAAGAAAAACATGGTTTCTCTCTAGTCCATCTGGTCCAGTCTAACTGCATACCATTATCAGTTTTTGATGATCAGTCAAAATAAATTTATACCATAAACCTGGATGTTCGAAACATAAGTGTGATCTGGTAAAAATAGAAGGTAAGTTGAGAAATTTTCGATTGTTTGCTATTCTTAACTCATTTTTTCTTGTTTTGTTACTTAGTCCAGTCTGACTGAACAACGACCATTAAATTGTTTGGTTTTGGTAAGGTTTATACATTCAAGAAAAGTCTTCAAAAAGTATTATGTGTTTTTCATTGTATTTTTTTGTTTGTGTGTCCCGTTTTCAGGTATGATCTATTTGGTCAGCCTGAATATAACTATTTTTAGTACTAACTATGACAATCGTATCTAGGTTTTGTCTTTTACACTGTTTGGGCAACAGAATTCTACGTTTGTTCCATGTATACCAACGCTATTGGTTTAGTGAAAACGTGACTCTATTCCAAAATGAATTTATGGCGATAGTATATTATTTGTTTAATTCAGTACTGTAGTTGTGTTATGTATGTATGTTATGCATACGTATGGGTCACCCATGTTAGGTACGCATGCTCTGCAGAGTAGTGGAACAACTCGATGTGCTTGTGTTTGATCCGTGCTGTTGGAAATCAGAGCAGATTTTCAAACGGGACTTCCTGCAAAATGTTGATTCCCACGAAAAAAAAACACCCTATACAAAATTTTAAGCTCCATCGGACTTCGTTTACCAGTGTCGCAGTTTAAGTCTTTTGAAAACCGAAAAATCACCCAAGGAGGTGTACATAAAATTAGGGTTATATTTTTTTTATGGCAAATGTCTATATGGTTTATAGGGAAATTGTTCATGCAACTCAACATTTTGACTATAGACAATATGTTCTGGCTCGTATGCTGAAAAAACAAAAGTCCCAGAAATGTGATTTTTGACATTTTTTATTCCAAGATACCAGTAGATCTCGACGTTTCATGCCATTTAAAACATTCGGCATTGAAAATCTTTTTTTGAAACCCCGATTTCAAGATGTGTGATTTTTTAGTTTTTAAAAGACTCAAACTTTGAGCGCTTGTCGACACTAACAAATAAAGTCCGAATGAGCTTAAATTTTTGCTTAGGGTATTTTTTCATGAAAATCAACATTTTGCAAGTAACAGTTCGTACCTTTACCCGATCGAAATACCTAAACGCTGCCTCAAATTTGTACTCTCCTCTCGATTTCTTCAAAGCCCACGATCGGTCCAAAGATCATAACGGTGGTGGTGCTGTTGTGTGGAGAAGCCATCGTTAGGAGCCGGTCAACAGAGGAAGAAAAAACGACGGCGGTGGTTCTGTGTTTTTATGCTGTGCCACTCTTTCGTCCTTCCTCCCTCTCCCTCCCGTCGTCAGGACCCGCGCGTTCGCTATCCGCAGCATCCCGAGACGGCCGTTACTCAAAGGGTCTCTCTCCTCCTCGTCGTCGAGAAGAAACGGTCTGTTTTTCGCTGCGGTGATGTGGAGCTATGTTGTGCTTATGCAAGCAGCCAGCCAAAGGCCTGCTCAGGCAGGCAGTGGTGCAGTGGTAAGAGCAAGAGCGAGATAGTAATCAAAAACCCTTTGGAATGCACTAAAAGTCAAAATAAGAATAATAACAGCAGCGCGAACTCGACGAAAAGCCGGCAAAGGAATAAATATTATTATGAACAAGCGCGCATTCGGCCGCTCTCAGAAGGGCTCGCAGCGTGTTGAACGGGATCCATATAAGGAGGTGAGGCGATGTGATCTCCTAGAAGCTGCCCCAATCCGAGATATAGGTGCCAGGTCCCATCCATAACATATCGAACCTAAAGTCCGACAAGAACGAGCCAATTAACACCTTGCCGACTTTGCATGAATGTTAATTTAATCGTGATTACAATACTTTCCCCCAAGGAGAACAAAATGACGCGAATGGAGGCCATGGCACCACGGGGGAAGAGAGAGAGAGAGAGCGCGCGCGGGATCAGTGGAAGCCACACAACCGTGAGAAGGTTTCGACCGCATCGTCGTCCCCGTTGTTGCTGGAGCTTGTAGGCTTTGAAGGCTGTCTCAGAAGAGTTCGCCCGAAACCACAAAAGGGCTGTTTCGCTGACTGGCTTGCTTGCTTGCTGGCTGGCTGTTATTGTTGGAGCCTGCGGAGGCGCACCAAAACGAAACGTGTGATGCTAATCATTGAATTGTAAGTTCAAAAGAGTGCGCGGGAGGGATGCCGCCATTCGCGGACGGAGCGAATTGAATCGAATTGAAAGGCGCATATTTGTGGGTGCCAGGGCAGAACGAAGAATGGAATAGCAGGAGGAGGTTAAGATTGTTGCCTCTGGAGCTTGTGCTAAAGTTATGAGCTGGAAAAAAATGAATTACGACTCCAAGAAATAAGATTTTGAAGATATGCTGGACTGGAAGATGTTGATGTCATGTGGTATTAATGAAATCTCAAGAATATTTGCAACCTAAGAAAAAAAAGGAAAGATGCCACCAGCAAGCCATTTTTGCAATGATGACTCCATACGATGGCCGCGATGATCACACTCAAGCTTTCTACGAAAAACGTGATACATTTGCGGCTTCGCGAATACCGAATGTATCACGTGTCATTAAACGAATAAGACAAGCAAACATGTTGAAACGAGTTTTGCTTTCGAAAATGGTTGCGAGTATAATTCCTCGATTGATTGCTATGAGAACATAATCTTTATACCCTTTTAGATCAGGGATTCTCAAAGTGGTCGATATTGGTTTCCCAGGGTTCGACGAAAACGAAAACTGATTTTGGGGGTCTACGAGATCTAAAAATCGAGCCCTAATTATTAACACAAATTCTTATTCAGAACTTTTAAGATGCTGTATAAGTTGTTTTACATGAACTAATTTGACTAATATTAGAGAAAAAGTATTATTGTTGTAATTCGTATTAATAATTATTAATTACAAGGGACTATCCATATACCACGTGGACAGAAAAAGCACAATTTAAGATACTCCCTCCCTCTTCGTGAACAAGCGCGGACATTTTCCTTAACCCTTCCCCTGTTGTCAACGGGGACATCCTTATTTTTTTTGGAAATAAATCCTTAGAATGATTGAATTGTTCTCAAATTCCATTTCAAGCTTTTGTTATTTAACCCTTTGCGGTCGTTTATCTGCTCTCAGCCACCACAGCAAAGAATAATATTAATCTTATACTTTTTTCACCATATATCAGTTTACACTTTTTCTTAACGAATCTTAATGTCTAATGAATCTGTTCACGAGCTAATATAGAGCTTAAATAGATGATAAATAACGGTACTCTGTATAAACAAAAGATTATTAGCGTGGAAAGATGAGAGGATACTCACGATGCTGTGTAGATATGATATATCGGACATAATAACCGTAGTAAAAAAGGTTGAGACAAGGCGGCACCAAATTTTATTAGAAATACATAAATAATTTACAACATGAATATGGGAGAAGTACAACGATTTGTATGAAAATTGGTAAAACGACTTGTAGGCGATTCTCTTGTATTATACACGAAGAAGAATTATTAAATATAATTTTCATATAACAATACATCAAACCAGATTTTTGAGTAAATAGATATTTGAAATTTACAAGAAATAAACAAACTTGTCATAGCTTTCATAATTTTACATTTTACATGCAGTGATATATGCTCTTCCAAGAGAAATTAATTCCGATTAGTACGACATCCATATAAAAAATTAATACGACCGCAAAAGGTATATATTGTACGTTTTTTGTCAATTCAAAATAATAAAAGAAATTCAACTATATTAACCATTATACACTCGATAACAAAACTAGACGAACAGAGTAGAAAGTCGAAATATTTAGGTGATTTTTGGAATGTTGTAACTTTGTAAAAAATCATTGAATAAATATGGGATACACATATTTTTAAACTTTCAACTTTCAAGTTTTGAAACTCTCTACACTCTGTCCAATAGGACCACCCTGACTCTATTTCGTTGCAACACAAACCGTTAGAATTTCAACAAGATACACTCATACATTGTTGAATGCTTGGAATAAAATTGTTTACCTAAACTTGACAAATTGTCACCCGAGTAACATTTAAATTGAAATATTTGCTTTATTTGCATAAGCGATTTTGAGGCATTCGAAGCTGATCTAGCTATTTCCCGCTTATCCTGGTCAGAGAGCTTCGATTTACGTGGAGCTCTCTTCTTCTTACGGTATCCTACTTGACCAACTATTACACCAAGAAAATATTGGTATCAGAGAAATTGCTCGTCGGATTGGACGATCCAAATCCGACGAGCAATTTCTCTGATACCAATATTTTCTTGGTGTAATGCATCGATTTGTCTTTCTTCTCTATCCGTGAGCACTTTTCCCTTCGGCATTTTCCAGATTTATTGATCAAAACAACTAAAACAACGGAAGATGTAACTGGTCTTATAGAAACATGACACTTGAAAAATACAAAAACATTCGTTTACGCTCTGTGCTTGCACACACACATATGAAAATCATGCAGTGTATGGTAGTCACCAATACCTATACACTAGAATGTAGTGATGATTGTAGTAGATGAAGTGGACAAAAATATCAGAAAGAAATAGAAAAATCGATTATTTCTATGTTTTCTTAGCTTTTGTAAACTAACAGAATAATGTTCTAACCAAGTCAGTCAATAGCAAATTCAGTTAAGCTTATCAGCTCTCATTTGATTCTTAGAATGATCTAGTAAGTCCTTTCACTACAGAGAAACTTTCGAAGGAATAAAAAATTACTCTTTTGTCTTTGATGATGAATATTTTAACAAATAATGATCGCACCACAAAACGAAACGTGGTTTGAAAAAAAAACTGAAATTTTCAGAATATTCAGTTAGTGCGTATGCGTATGTATATGTGTGAGTGCCTTCATTGCTTGCAATTCCCATAACAATAAACGCAAGAAAACGAAAGTTGCGAATCGTCAATCCAAGGGTACGTATGGCACTTTGTACCTCTGGTAAAGTTTGCGATAAAGTACTCCTTCAATTAACTAGAAACATTGACGGATTTTGGGAAGCACCATATTTAAAAGTTTTCAAAACTGCCGTTCGATTTGCTGTGAGATTATTATTTATAGATATATTCATGATCAAAGACGGAAGGGTGATTTTCCACTCTATGAAAAATCCTACAATGAGTTCTAGGTTAATAGGATTGTCCTGGCTAGTAAAATACGCTGTTAGTCTTCATAAGGTTAGAAAAAATAGAAAAAAAATGATTTTTTTATTTCTTCCAGATATGTTTGTATACTACATCTTTTACTAGTTGCGCGCTCGATTACTAAGCGAACGATCATGATTTCAAAATTAAGGGAACTTAATGAACAATCTTTTTGTTTATTACCTCCACGCAATCGAAGATGCCAACAAAATATTTGTAATAGCTGATGAAAATAAAAAAAAAACTGGAAAAAGCTGGGAAAGATCGATTTTTCTTTTTTCTCAAGCAAAAAAAATACGATATAAAGTAGCATTGTCTGTAAGTAGCATTTTTAATTTTCGGTATCCTGTTTTGTGATCATTATACTTTTTAGTTTGTATTCTGAAAACAACTGTCCAACGGTTGCTAAGAAATGCGACAGTATCAGAATTGTTGTAATATTATTTCTCAATTAGGATCAAGAAAAATTATAATCTCAACTTTTCGCGAACTTAATGAAACTTTCTGGGCGTGAAGACCTTACTTAATTCAGCAATTCAATTATTTTCCTAAAACTCTTTCATAGATCTCTTTTTTGTAGGACTTACCATGTTCAAGTAACAAAAAATTATTAAAAAATTATCAAAAATATTTAGCCCTTTCCATATGTTAGTCTAGATAAATTTTCGGAAAACTAAGTATGCCAAGTTGCTTAATTAGGTAAGGTTTTTACGCCCAGAAAGTTTCATTAAGTTCTGAGAGGGTCATGCCAATCCCATAGAAGAGTTGGCGCGAAATCCGTCAAATGCGCATTCTAGAACCAATGAATGAATGACAGGATGTCTCGTAATATCAGCGCAGATAGTTAGATCAAAGCATATTTAATAATACTGCCGAAACTAGATCAATTGTGCATTGATTTTGGCCTCTGGCTACTACAGAACGCAAAACTTGTTTGGGTAGTATCTGGCGGCTACAAGGAACCTAGTCAAAACAATCAACCTACAGTATCAACGAGATTGAAAGTTTCGTCTAGCGATTATCTTTCTGTACAATTTCTTAATTCACAGGAAATATAATTTTACAAAAAAAAACCCTTCCGTTGAAGAAAATAGGAATCTCTAGAAACACTTCTCCACAGATTCGGTGGAACCTATGGAAGAAATAATTTTTCGGTTTCCATTTTGGCGAATACATGAGTTCTAGAAAAAAAAATAGAAATCAAGGGGTGTTTGAATCAAAAGCAGGAGTTTAATCAAAACCCTCATTCAATTCGTTTATTTTTGATAACACAAAACTAGCTGATCAGCATTTTTTATTGGTGTCTTCACCCTGGCGGAATGAATGATGCTCTACTGCTAATATGTGGACAGCCCCCAATTATTATTTACTGAATTTACTGAATTATTGATGGAAAATGATGTCAAGTTTACTCAATTAACAAAAGTATTTAAATAGGTTTTTTTATCTCTTTATTTTTAAGACTTTCAGCCTTCTGGGCTGGTTCGTCTCAGTTCAAATTGGTAAGTATTTTGTATGAATAAAATCAAAGAATAAGATTCAAAGAAATTTGGTCTAGGGGTCGATGATATCACTTCATTCTGCAAAAGGGGGTCTCTTGCCCAAAATAGTTTGAGAATCCCTGTTTTAGATGGTAGTATTAACTTTGGAAAATTTGGTAATCAATTCTTATTCGGAGTGAAATACACAAAAAGCGACAGTTTCGAATGAGTCTCATACTGGTTTCGTGTGTTCCAGTACTATGTCTGGCAATGAGGTGAAAATAGCTGTAGGAGACAGTACAAATAAAAAAACCCTCTCAAACACGTTGGCGAGTAAATCTTTCCTCCAGACTGCAGACTGTGGCGGGATGATTGGTCTAAAAATAGTACTATCAACGTGCAAAACCATACAGCGTGCGTAACTCACAGTTGAAGCGAAAAGTTTGTCTGCTGTTAGTAGTACGGGTGCCCTCATTTTGCACATAATATGAAAATATGTACGCTCAACGACGAAAAAAACGTCGACGCAGACGTACGAAACAAAAGCAATTCAAAAATTTAAACCAGAAGAGAGGCTCTACGGTTCAGCGAACCGCTACACCACAAACTTCCTCTTGCTGCTGCAGTTTTACACAGCGTTGGCATTTGTGCTGCGGTGGTGGTACTCTGTGTAGTCAGAGTCTCCTCCACGTATTTAAATTTTAGATTACGACCAAGAATGAAAAATGAGCCATGCGCTTTATCAAGATGCACATTCGAAACAGAGCATGGTAAAAATGTACTCACATACAGTGGGGTGGTGGTATGAACACACAGTGGTCTGAATTATAAAGACATTCATTCGTCGAGGCATGCATCAACTACTCGCTCTCGACTGTATGTGGTTATTTACAACAATCATCGATGAAATGCTATTCGGTGGCAGTTCGAAGTCATGGTTGAGTGCCGAATCCGAAGATGGTGATAACTTCGTTGCAGATTTAAATTGTTTCACATATTTAGTGGTTTCTAACAATATCTGATTCAGTCACCGCTCCTGAGAATTGTTTGAGTTTCAACGTAGTCTCCGAACTGAATTCGTCCTCATGATCAATTAAAAAAGGGTGATTTTACGAAAGATGCACATTCGGCATATGTGGAGCCTAGTGGTTTGATGAAAAATTGAAGAATCAATAATTATGCCTTCAAAAATTTTAAGAGCATATCCCCTAGCTACTGCTTCTTCAGAGGCACTAACGTTTCTATAGTAAACTTTCGTCGCCCACGTCGATACGTTTATCTACCACCGGTCTTATAAGGGCTTTGTACATGATACTCTTCGTGTTAAACTTTTGTTGTCTGTTGTTATCAACGAACCAAGGTAGACAATAATCAATCACCTTGAGCTCGTCGCCGTCGATTATAACGTTACTACCAAGAGCGATTTTGTTCTGCTGTTGTTAGTTAAAAACTTATTTTTGAAACCCGAATTGCGAAAATATTTCTACTTTATTGTTTCCAAGTTCCGCATTTGACAAGAAAATGGACGGTGTGTTTCTCAGCAATAAATTTTGGGTTGGATGTAGGGTTCAGGAAATACGGACCACACCTCTACTTACTCAGAATTCAAAAAGTTCCATTAATTAGAATAATTCACCAGAACCTCATTGATCGCATGTCCCGGATACCCTCTATGATCAGTTCATGAGTTGATCGAAATTCTACAATTAATTCAATGTAAGTCAAATTAAGTAATTAAGTTACCAGAATCAACTCTCATCCGAATGCCTGATCAATCAGAATAAACAGAAATTAAGGGGGTATTCTAGTGTAGAGACACGCATTTCGGACGTTTTTTCGAGCTACGTAAAAATAAAACAAAGAACATTTTTAGTATCTATTATATCATTATTCGTTCATCTATCTTTTAACAATAGAACAAAAATTGAACTGAGAAAAAATATTCATAACTAGAATAGTTAAGAGCTGATGAAGTGAGAGGGTACAAAAAAAAGTTGTGCCATGGCGTACACGCCCTTCTGATTATCTGAAACAAAAAAAAAATCGAATCGATTCTGAATCAGTAAAGATGCCGCTATCGCATAAATCTCGGACACGTCAAAAAATTCGAGGGGTTGTATCCGAGACACGGCCGCTTAGGACGTAGGACTACGGAATGTTTTTTTTAGTAAAAAGTTCCGGGGATCCTGAAAAGGTTCAATGGCTTGCGTGGTTTTGTAGAATCATTTCGAGAAGCAACGATTCTTTCTTGCCTTTGCGAGAACAATACACTAATTAGTTAATATCGCAATTTGTTTCTTTATATCAATGCACGCATTGCACTGAGTATTTCATGAGAGGCATCTTCCGTGCATCGTCATTCAACAAGCATCGAACACGCATCTAATAGATGCATACAGTTGCAGTGATAAAAATGAATCATCGCGAGAATGACCGTTTATGATAAATCGTTTCTCGACTCTCGGTCAAAACCGTCATCAAAGCTAAGAGCTTGTTGCATCAGAACAGAGCCGATGCACACGAGAGCAATTACGAATGACAACTAAAAGTATCGAAGGTGTGCTATCACATGTACAGGAAATGAGCAAGTTCTAAGTTTCGCGCAACGGAAACAAGCAACATACACAAAGGATGGTTGTGTTGATTGCAATGCCAGATGCACTTCAAGTGAAATATTCGCTAGCGTTCACAGCTCGAGAGGAAACATAAAACACAAAGCGAGCAGAATAAACGACCTTTGTTTTTTCGGGCATAGAAAGATTCTGAGAATTTTCCTCAGATGAGATGCAATATTTTTAAACTATCGACAGCTAACTTACTATGCAAGCGTAGAGTTTACTTCGCAAATATTCTCTTTTCGCTATCCCCCTTCGTTGCTTCTGTTCTTCTTTTTTTCCTTTGTTTACGGAGACTTTAAATCTAGTGATTTATTCATCTCCGTTTCTATTCTAGCGGCTGCATAAGTTGCCCGTTATTGACAGCTCTTTTCGGGAAAGCACACAAATGGACAGAACAAATGTATGGGGAAATGGGAAGGCTTCCAATTTTCATCAATTTAAACCATATACAGACTAAAGGATTGTAATGTATAGCATATCAACTATATCTTAAAAAATTTCCGATTCGATTGGTATGCAAATCGTTAAAATCCGCTCGCAGCAAAAATTGTTATTAACGTTAACTTTATTTTATAAAAACTTGACCAGTTTTCTGATTTGGCACCCTTAATGTAAGACGTAGTCCTACGTCAAAACATGTTTTTCGACAAAATGGCAGCCGTTTGAAAAACAAAATGCGGCTTAAAACGTTTTCCATGTTTCTGGATTTAAAAAAAAAAGTAAAAACTAAAAAAATACCAAGCGTAATCTAAACGCCCTAACTGCCTAGTTTTGACTGGCCCGATTTACAATTTCCCCAACAAAGACTTCAAAATAAATGTACCTATGGGAATCCTCTTTGCCAATACATGCAAGTCGGGGGTATTTTCTCTCCCACTGAAATGTGTTTTCCTAAGATGGATTTCAAGACAAAGATATCTGGGAGAATTCGCATTATAAATATATGCAAGCTGCCGGTACTTTTGTACTCGCTTGTCTTTGTGCAGACTGGAATATGTTTCCCTAAAACGTACTTTTAAACTGAGAAACCTGGGAAAATCAAAATCATTTCAGATATTAGAGGTGAATGAACTTTCGCGGTTCGAGAACTAAAGGGTGTGTCACATCAAATTGCATCCTTTAAAAAAATTTAGACAGTAAAATAAAAACTATTAAACAACTTTTGGCATTTTCTTTTTATTCATACTTCGAGCCCAAGCCCGTATGCTCGCACCTTCCTCTTTACCCCGTCCATAAGGTTCTGTACAACGTCAGGTTGTAGTTTTTTTTAACAGAAATCCATTTTCTCTTGAAGTCCGCCTCCGATTTGACAACTTTTGGGTTCTTCCGGTGGCCTGCTTCATAATCGCCCAATATTTCTCTATTGGGCGAAGCTCCGGCGCGTTGGGCGGGTTCATTTCCTTTGGCACGAAGGTGACCCCGTTGGCTTCGTACCACTCCAACACGTCCTTTGAATAGTGGCACGAAGCGAGATCCGGCCAGAAGATGGTCGGGCCCTCGTGCTGCTTCAATAGTGGTAGTAAGCGCTTCTGTAGGCACTCCTTAAGGTAAACCTGCCCGTTTACCATGCCGGTCATCACGAAGGGGGCGCTTCGCTTTCCGCAAGAGCAGATCGCTTGCCACACCATGTACTTTTTGGCAAACTTGGATAGTTTCTGCTTGCGAATCTCCTCCGGAACGCTGAATTTGTCCTCTGCGGAGAAGAACTGAACCTTGTATGTACGCAGGCCCTCCCGCTGCTTGGTCCGCTGGACGAATGAACTTGACAAATTATGCTTATTGGCGACATCCCGGACCGAACTTCTTGGATCACGTCTAAACTACTTAACTACGCGTTTGTGATCTTTTTCACTGACGGAGCATCCATTTTTGCCGTTCTTCACCTTCCGGTCGATGGTTAGGTTCTCGAAGTATCGTTTTAGTACTCTGCTGACAGTAGATCGGACGATTCCCAGCATCTTACCGATGTCCCGATGTGACAACTCCGGATTCTCGAAATGAGTGCACAGGATTAATTCACGACGCTCTTTTTCGTTCGACGACATTTTTCCAAATTTACGAAAAATCGACAGTGAAGCATGGCCAACGTAATCTATACACTCTTGTCTGATTATAAGCGAAAGCTGAAGATATAATTCCTAAAAATTAAATTTTTACAGCGTTTTTTCCGTGATGCAATTTGATGTGACACACCCTTTAGGTAAACATGAGATGTGCACTAATTCCAGACGGAAATGTAAAATACAATGATCGTTTAACAATTCTTCCATTCACCATTCCATTATTTTGGTAGTCCTAGGCATATCAAACGTAAAAGGACGTTCATCATATTTATTTGTAACGAAGAACATAACTTATTACAAAAATTTCGATGCATTCTAAAATAATATTTAAAGTGATAAACAAGTGGATTGCATAATATAATTGCGTAGTTCTACGTCGAAAATATGCTGTCGTGTCCTAGATACAACCCCTTACAATTTTTTTTAAATATTGATTTTCGACGAAATGACATTTTTTGTAAATTTGGCTAATTGGCTTGTAACATTGGAACGGAGTATCGGACAAAGCTGGGACAAAAACTGCAGTTAAATAGACATCCCAGAGAACATTTCAGGCCAGAATTTATTTTCTAATTTTTTCAAGTTTCCATAGTGTATTACTCCCTCAAACATTTGAATTAGTAGAGTCAAGTAACATTTTAAAAGTAAAAACATAAAATTCAGTGTTTTCTCAGGCGTTTTTGTGGGCTTTCTTCCGAAAATGCATGATAAACTTGATTCGATCTTGATCAATCGAGTTAAAGCTTTTTACAAGTTCTCTACACCTTTTAATTCACCAGAATATGGAATGAATTTTATGCCACTGTCTAACATTAATTTAAATTGAGTTTAAAAGTACATTGCAGCGAAATTTACAGATAAATAGAAGTCGAGTGTCAAAAAACAAAATGTATAACGATGAGAGTGCTTTTATTTGGTTGAAACAATAGTTTTGGGAGAAATTCAATAAAAACGCATGTATTTTGAAGTTTTTTACTTATAAATGTTTTAATAATTTAAATGTTTTGCAACTATAAATCTAATTTCCAGTTTACAGACACTTTACTGGAACTAGTGATTAGGTCACCGAATCAAACTGGTTTCATTAGAAATCAGCTTTGTTTACCATTTACATCATGCTCAGATTGTATGACCTCTTCAGTTTTCCAACAAAAAAAAAGCTGAATGGCCTTTGATATGGATACACTGTTGCCAGAAATGCTTTTAAATGATGTAAACAAATAATCACAATCATAATATTACAGATGTTCATAATGAAATGGAACAATCGGAAAAATACAGGAATCGCATCTAGAAATAAAGATTCTAAGTTCAATAACATTATCTTTGAATAATTGATTCAAAGGAACAAAACAAATAACACATATAGCAGCCATGTTCGGCTCATTCACAAACACAACCACAGACTTCAAGCTGCAGACACAAACCCCACTGTGCACCAGCTCGATACTATTTCCTGCTTTTGCTTCAAATATGGCTGCGCGTACTCAATCGTCGCGTATGGCATTCCCGACGGATGTCTTCTTTTTCATTATTCCCCCACCACCACCACCACTGGCAATCAATTCGCGAATGCAAAAAAAAAAGAAGTGTGTGCAAAGCGAAACTCACCTTTGTGTTAGCGCTGTTTGCACTAATTTCCTAATGCTCACCGCACGAAATCACGTTCGAATCCATCTTCCAGACACTTGATGGTGGAAAATCGATTAAATTTGGACCCAAATTTAGCGAATTAAACTGGAAAAACGACGGCCAGAATACACACTCGAATATCGACCACACACTAAGCGCGTACACTTCTCGAATGTGAACGGGAACTGGTGAGTGACCTAGGCGACCAAATCGATGCAAAGGAGCTCACCGTCGTCGCGATGCTACGTTGCGAAAGCTTGCGCTTTTGGGAAGGTTGAATGAGAAGCTGTCATCGGTGAGTACCGGTAAGCGATACTGGTGGCTGCGTGCTTCGCTGAGTACTACCGTAAGGGTATGGAAATGTGGAACTGCCAAATAAGATGAAAATTTTTAAACCGAATGTCCTAACAAACAATCATTACCTGTTATTAAATTAGTCAATTGAATGCTGGTCGAAGAATAACATTAGATGCTCAGTAGTACGATATTCTGAGCTGTACGTAGTAGAAATAGTGTTTCTGGAAATGTTTGAGCTTTTGTTCAACTATTTTTTTAAATAATTCGTTTATTTTTACAGTTACATATGTTTTAAGGAGCCGAATTTTTAATTATATATTTATAACTATACATAAACAATTTTCTTAAATCTAAGGATAGTAAGAAGGGAACCGATTACTCGCGGTCTACTCGAGTTTAGAAGGGTGCCTTTTTTTCAGGAAAAGGATGGGATATAACGATTTTAACAATATTGATGATCACACTCAATTCTTAAATCTATTCGTATATCTATAATGTATTTACATTTCAACTTATTCTACTGTTTATAGCTAGGGGACCTATTACTCGCAAAAAAAGAACAGAAGGGTATAAGGATATAGGGACAATCACAAACGAAGATCGATAGTTTTGTACCGCGGGACCCTGGACTTGCACTGGGACAATATCACGACAGGGTTAATGAAACGCGCACGGTACAATAAATAAAAACAAACTTTATTCACGACATGACTAAACGATACATTTCACTATGGACGATAAACAATGACTCTGTCCACAACAATAACAATGTAAACAACAACAAGTGACAACCACATTAAAAACACATATATGCGCATCTCCAGCATCGCTCAGTGACAGTCATGCTGTCGCACGCGAGCCCTGCGGTCTGAGCTGCGTCGGATGAATAACGTATCCGAGCGCGGCAAAATAGGGTTGTCCACAACATCTCCCCTCTTAATAGAGGTGGTACGGATCAAACCTTACTGGCGGTCTTCGTAGTCGTGAAGAGCGCCTAGGGATGTCTACAGCTAGTTCTACTTCGACAGCGGACTCGAACTCTGTCGATGTTGGCGTTGTTGTTGTTGATAATGACGATGCTGATGACGGGACGAACGCCGAGACCTCATGACGTGGCGTAGACGTTGCAAGAGTCGGCCCGGAACCTACCATGGTTCTCTCAGCACTGGAGACAGGCTCTGGTGAAGATGGACCTGGTGATTGGCTTGGGAGATCCCAGGCATCCAGCAAAATGTCCAGCGGCAGCGAATGTTGGTTTAAGGTGGCATGTACAGTGGGTTGCTTCGGTATCGCGCCAGCAGCAAGGCGACTCCGAAGTTGGTTGATATGCGAGCGTAGCATTCGGCGATCTTCGACCCACACGTTGTACATAACGTCTCCGATCTTCTCGACGACGACACCAGGAGCCCACTTCCAACCGGTACGACCATGTAGTTTGGCGTACACGGTCTCGTTTCGGTTGAAGGACCTCGGTTGCTTGCGGTCATCGTCGGTTGGTACTGGGACACGTACCGGTGGTGGACGCAGAAGCTCGAGACACGTTCGGATTTTGCGACCAAACATGATCTCAGATGGCGACTTCTGATCCGGCAGAGCACGACTGGGCGTGCTTCGGTACGTCAGCAAGAAGACATCCAGTGCTTCTTCAATGGATCCTCTCCCCTCTCGAATTTTCTTGACGGCTCGCTTGAAGGTATCCACAAATCGTTCCGCCTGGCCATTTGATTGTGGATGAAACGGTGCTGTCGTGAGGTGCTCGATGCCATTGGAAGCGCAGAAATCGGCGAATTCGGCGCTGGTAAACTGGGTACCGTTGTCACTGACCAAGTTTACGGGCATACCCAGCCGCGCGAACAACCCACGCAAGATGCTGATGGTCGCAGCAGAGGTGATGCGGGTCGTTCGGATGATCTCGGGCCACTTAGAGAACGAATCGATAGCGAGCAGGTAGTAGTCGCCTTCGATTGGACCGGCGAAGTCGACGTGGACGCGTTGCCACGGAGCGGTCGATTTGGGCCACGGCACCGGTGGAGAGTGAGGAGGTGATCGAGCTGCAGACGCACACTGCTGGCATGCCTTGACGAAGCTGACGATGTCAGCATCCAACGTAGGTCAGTACACGTAGCTCCTAGCAATGGCTTTCATTCGCTGCATGCCCGGATGGCCACGGTGCAGCTGTTCGAGGCACCGTTTCCGATGCAGCGACGGGATGACGAGTCGTTCGGCAAACAAAATACACCCATCCACCACAGAGAGCGATTCTTGCCTTGATTGGAACCGGCGAAGTTCTGACCCATCGAGTGTTGACTGGGGCCAGCCGTTCTGAACGTAGCGGTGGACTTGACGGAGCAGCGGATCTGCTTGGGTGCTTTGCGCAACGACTCTGAAATTGAGAGGCAACACTTTAACCGTATTAGTTACTACTGACCTAATATCCTCTTCCAGATTGAGACTCGCGATGACGTAGTCCTCTTCAGGCTTGATGTGCTGGTCGATCAACCGGGAGAGCAGGTCTGCGTTGCCGAACTTCTCAGTGGACACGTACTCGATCTCAAAGTCGTAGAGCAGCAAGTTGAGGGCGAAGCGTTGCAGGCGGTTCGCAGTGTACACTGGAATTTCCTTCTTAGAGCCGAAGATACGAAGCAGCGGTTTGCAAACGGAAGTGCCGTCCGAAGAGCATTTTGTGGAACTTCGTGACGGCGAAGATGATGGCCAGACCTTCGCGATCGGGCTGACTGTAGCCCTGTTCTGCCTTCGTGAGCGCCCTGGATGCATGTTGGACCACCTTGATGGTTCCATCTGGGAACCTATGGCTAATGGTAGCCCCAAGTCCAACGGATGAAGCGTCAGCAGAAACGATGATTTCCCGCTTCGGATCGTAGTGCGTGAGGAGAAGATCCGACGAGAGAATCTGCTTGAACCGGTCGAACGCTTTCTGGCACTCCGGACTCCAGCTGAACTTCGTCTCCACCCTGAGGAGATTGTCGAGTGGGTAGCGTAGCATGCGCATGTTGGGGACGAACTTGCCGTAGTAGTTGATGGCCCCCAAAAACGATCGCACACCGGATACATCGGCTGGAGGCGGCAGCTTGGTGATCGCCTCGATTTTTGTCGGATCTGGTCGCAACCCGCGACTGTCGACGATGTGCCCCAAGTATCGGATTTGCTGCTTGCGAAACGAACACTTGTCAACACGAATCGTGAATCCGAAATCTTGGATTCGCTTCAGGACACCCCGTAGATTGAGGTCGTGCTCCTCTTCAGTTTCTCCGCCGACGATGACGTCATCGAGGTAGCCAGAAGTGCCCTTCAGTCCGGCTAACATTGTGTCGATGAGCTGCTGAAATGCGCCAGGCGTGATCTTCAAACCCGGCGGCAGGCGGTTGTAGAGGTAGAGACCACGATACGTATTGATCGTCAGCAAACTACGGTACTGCTCGTCAACTTCCACCTGTAAGAAGGCGTCGGACAAATCTATCTGGCTGAAGATCTTACACTTAGCCAGCTTGGCGAAGATGTCATCCGGAAGTGGAAGTGGATACTGCTGTGATTGGAGAGCTGCATTCAGACCCGTTGAGTAGTCTCCGCAAATCCTGATGGAGCTATTGGACTTGCGGACTACGATGATCGGAGTGGTCCACTCCGAATAATCGACCGGGGTGATGATGTCCAATTTCTCTAACCGGTCGAGCTCGCGATCAACGGTATCATACATAGCGTAAGCTACCGGACGCTTCGGACAGAAGACGGGTCGAACGTTTTCTTTCAACTCCAACTTCACTTTTGTTCTGGTGCACAAGCCGAGCTTCTCGCTGAAGACCTCTGGAAAAGACGACTTGAGTGCACCTGTCGACACTGGCGTTCCAGACACGTGGCAGCAGAAGGTGTCCATAGGGACGGCCCAAAAGTTGAAACTGTCGACCAAATCGGATCCGAGTAACTGCAGCTGCTTCTCGGTTACACGGATGAGCTCACGTCGTGTACTGCTTCCGATGGTGACGTCGCACTCGAACTCCCCATCGAGCGATAGTATGCTGCCAGATGCCGTCTTCGCATTCACCGTTGCTGACGATAACGCAGGACTGCCAATGCTCCGCCAAATCTTCCTGCTAATGACGGTGATGTCTGAGGCGGTGTCGAGTTGCAGGCGAATTTTTGTTCCGGAAAACCCCACGGAGACATATCTGCGTCGTTGCTGCACACTGCACACATCGACGACCACCACCTTGGCGGACACTGGTTGCTTCCTGCGCCTCCTTCCAGTTTTTCGGGGTTTGGCACTGGCACAGTACCCCTCACGATGCCCGAACTGGCCACATTCGGAACACTTGTGGCTCTTGTATCTACAGTCCCGAACGTAGTGGAATCCACCGCAAAACCAACATGGCGAATTTGGTTTCCTGTCGGTGTCACTGGAAGGATGTTTCGGTGACTCACGGTCACGCTTTTCGTACCGCTTCCCACCAAACTTTCGTATCGATTGTACTTGGTCGTACGTGGACGGAGATTCGATCATGGCGCTGTCATGCTTCAGGTTATACAGCCGCTGGCACTCCTTCGAAAGCTGCTCCAGCGTCACATCGTTCCTCTCTTCGATTTTCGTGAGGAGGCGGGTGCGAATCTCGACGTCGTTCTCCGATTTCAAACCACACACGTAGACCAAGCACTTGAATTGCTCCTCCGAGAGCTTACCCAGCTCAAACTCCACGCAAGCTTTGTTCACGCGGCAAGCGAATGCCACATGGTCCTCTGCCGGGTTTTTGGCTATCTGCAGGCATCGGTAGCGACGGCTGATCACCGATTCTTTAGCTCCGAACAGGCTCTTGAGCTTAGCCACTGTTTCTAAAAAGCTAAAATTTTTCGGGAGTTTCTGTAAAATATAGCTCACGTACCGTTCGTGCTCCGATGCACCCAGCTTTCGCAAAAGAAGTCGAACCTTTGCTTCACCATCCAATCTAGCAGCGTCTTTTTCGAAGAGATCGTCGTACCTCGAGTACCAAGCCGCAAACGTCACGTTGGAGTCGGCCTCGAATCGGAATTCCTTGATGTTGCCGGCCAAAGAGTCAAGGATCTGTTCTGGATTCGGTGGTACCTGCACGTTGATTGACGATGCGATCGTACGGAGAAAGCGTTCATGCTTCTCATCACTTTGCTGCTGCTGTTGAATCAGCTGGGTCATCATCTCTCGGTGCTGCTGCTGCATCATTTGCAAAATTTGCACGAACACATCGCTACCGACCTGTGCTTGCGGTTGGTGGGGCGGGAAAGGCGCGTACTGCTGTTGCTGGGCGGCAGAGACGGGAATATACTGCTGCTGATAGTGGACCGCCGGCACGGGGATTTTTTTTCCCTTGTTGGGTGTGAACCACTGCGTCCATTAGTTTGAACTATTGTGGTATGCCCCATTTTTTGTACTACGCTTCAAGCTTATCTACTGCTTATTGATGAAGAAGTAGACTGAAAGCTATAGCGAGATAGGTGCCAATCAGGAATAATCTGTTTGATAAAATTTATAGTCCTGATCGGCGACACAGACCAAACTTCCTTGGGCTCCAGAATAGCCTTATCAAGGTGTTGAAGTCTGCGTCTTGTTAGTGCTCCGCATTTGCAGAGCAAATGTTCCGAGGTTTCGCTTTCGGCATTACAAAAGCGACAAATATCATCTTGCACTAAACCTATGTTTTTGAGATGGTATTTACTCGGACAGTGTCCTGTTATAAGACCAGTGAATGTGCTGAAGTCTTTCTTATTAAGACTCAGCAATTGTTGAGTAATTTTAATACTCGGCGTGATAAATTTTTTTGACTGGTTGAGTTGTACAGCCATCCAGTTGGCCATTACTTCCCGGTCTTCCCATTTCTTCAGCTCATTCTTCAACACACATTCAGAAATTCCACAGAATGGTTCTGGACTAGTGAAGGGTGAGCTTGAGCCGCGTCTTGCGAGTTCATCTGCTTGTTCATTTCCCTCTATACCGCAATGGCCAGGAATCCAGTACAGTTGTACCGAACTTCTCTGACACAGTTGTCGTAAAAGGCAAATGCATTCCCAGACAATTTTTGAATAGCACTTGAAAGCATTGAGGGCTTTAAGTGCTGCTTGACTGTCTGAGAAGATACAAATGTTAGCATGTCTATAATTTCTTTTAAGGCAGACATTTATACATTCTATTATTGCAGCTACTTCTGCCTGGAAAACTGTTGGCCAGTTCCCCATAGCTACAGAAATTTTTATTCTGGGACCATACACTCCAGCACCTGTTCTGTTACCCATTTTCGACCCATCGGTATAGAACAGGATTGAACCATTACGAACATCGGGAACATCATCCCATACTGAACGAGAAAGTTCGATCACTGTGTATGGAATGTCATAATTGGTCCTTGGCTCCATCCAATCGCTGTTCATCTCTGAGGTTGGTCCAACGGGTAAGAGATTCAGGATGCTCAAATGACCAGTTTATATCTTTTTAGCTTTAGAGCGCTTCTATTAGCCTCCAGCTGAACATGTTGACCCAAAGGTAACAAGTGAAGGATAGCCTCCAATGCCTTTGAGGGTGTGCTTCGCATTGCTCCTGTTACAGCAACGCATGCCAGTCGTTGGAGTTTGTTTAGCTTTTTTGTAGCTACAGTCTCCTTAGTCTTTGGCCACCATACTAATGAGGCATAGGTTATCCTAGGCCGCACAATTGCTGTATAGACCCACATAACCATTTTTGGTTTCAGGCCCCATGTTCTACCTATCATTTTAGAACATGCCCATAGGGCAATGTTGGCCTTACTGATAATTGCATCTAAGTGTGCGTTCCAGTTTAGTTTAGCATCTAGGATTACGCCTAGATATTTCACTGAAACGCTGAATTTTATTTCCTCTCCTCCAAGATTTAGAGTCTGCAGATGCAGTTTCTTCTTTTTGATGAAAGGAACAATTGTTGTTTTTGAGGAATTTATGCTCAGACCTTCTTTGATACACCATGATTGTGTAAGGTTTAAGGCCATCTGCATCCTACTCGATATCACATCGTCGAATTTGCCACGTACCATTATGACTAAATCATCAGCAAAACCCACGGTTTCGAAACCATTCGCCTCTAAACTAATCAGAAGGTCGTCAACCACCAGTGACCAAAGTAGAGGTGATAGA
Source organism: Toxorhynchites rutilus septentrionalis (assembly GCF_029784135.1). NCBI lineage: Eukaryota > Metazoa > Arthropoda > Insecta > Diptera > Culicidae > Toxorhynchites > Toxorhynchites rutilus. The sequence continues at coordinate 335,199,437 of NC_073745.1, read as the reverse complement.
ACCCCTCCTTGTGGGCAACCTTTCGTTGCAATCACAGATGTCGATGACCCACCCAGCTCCGAGGTGATTTGTCTATTTGTGAGCATGCCTTTGATCCATTCGACTATGCAGTCATCGAAATGTCTTCTTCTCATAGCTTGTGCCATTGATACATAGGAAGCATTGTCGAAAGCCCCTTCGATATCAAGAAACGCACATAATGCAGTTTCTTTTGACGAAAGAGATTTTTCAATTTTAGTCACAAGCGTGTGTAACGCTGTGACTGTGGATTTGCCTGATTGATAGGCAAACTGGTATTTAGATAAAGGGCATTTGGACATGAATACAGACTTTATGTATTCATATAATACTTTTTCCATAGTTTTCAGCAGTATTGATGATAAACTAATTGGTGAAAAACAACACACACTCGCGATTACTCGTCGCCACTTTTGTACCGCGGGACCCTGGACTTGCACTGGGACAATATCACGACAGGGTTAATGAAACGCGCACGGTACAATAAATAAAAAAAAATTTTATTCACGACATGACTAAACGATACATTTCACTATGGACGATAAACAATGACTCTGTCCACAACAATAACAATGTAAACAACAACAAGTGACAACCACATTAAAAACACATATATGCGCATCTCCAGCATCGCTCAGTGACAGCCATGCTGTCGCACGCGAGCCCTGCGGTCTGAGCTGCATCGGATGAATAACGTATCCGAGCGCGGCAAAATAGGGTTGTCCACAACAGATAGCTTCAAGGAAAACATATATTTGGGACATGTAATTAAGGTCTAACCGAGCCAACACATCTCTCACCGGCACATTGGGCTGTCTTCCTCTAGCCCGAAGAGAGTTTTCTAAATTCGATCTGGCAACGAGCTTCACCTCGCACGACCGAACAACGTGATCGATGAAGTGGTAACCAAGGCGCCTAGAAGTAGATCCTAAGGTGGGCTATTGTGCAAAAACCACTCTGCAGCCATCTTGGAAATCTACTGTGTTTTGATTGTAAACAAAACACAATACGCTTGTGCAAAAGCTCGCTCGTGATCAGTCTGTCTCTTTCACGCTTCAAGCAAATAATTCCCCTTCTGCTTTCTTCCGTACTGTTTTCATATACCGCTCCCCTAACCAACTTAGTGACGAAACGGCCTCACCTAGTACCATAGACCCGTCTTGGTGGTAACCTTTCCCACAAACATAAAAATTGTTGTCGGCAAGATTGATACTAAAGAGTAGCGCGTCTACCTAACGGCGGTCGGGAGAAGGTGCGAATAAAGTCCCGACTCAAGTCCAGACTTTTGAACCATGGTTTGAGGCTAACCTTAGAAATAATCGATTTGAGCCACCGCCCCAATTCATCTTCGTTCCATTTGTGTTGCCAGTTAGCGATTTTTACGGACTAAAGAATAAAATTCATTGAAGGCCATTTGACACTGATAAATGTCGCCTTCAATTGCACCTATCTTTGCTAATGAGTCAGCCCTCTCATTACCCGGGATTGAGCAATGTGAAGGGACCCAGACGAAGGTAATGACATAACAGCATCTGGATAAAGCACTCAAAATTTCTCGTATCTTCTCAAGGAAGTACGGCTAGTGCTTTTCCGGCCTCTCTGAACGGATAGCTTCGACAGAGCTAAGACTATCTGTTACAATGTAAAAGTGGTCAACAGGTCTTGAGGCGACGCTCTCCAGTGCCCGGTGTATTGCTGCCAATTGATAAATAAACACTGACCAAGGATACTGAAGACTATGGGAGGTGCTAAAATTTTTTGAACACTCCAAATCCCACCAGTAAAGTACATATTATTACAATTGATACGGCCATACTTTGCATCAAAGATTGTTGGAACAAACTTCGATCGATGATAATCTGAAATTCCATGGATTTTCTGCTTCATGAACAGATCAAAATGCGCAGAAGAATTTATGTTGTCAGGAAAACAAACACGGTTGAGAATATACGAAGGCAACGCAAGACAATCATTCGTCCCTTGCCCCTGCGGAACCCATATTGTGTATCTGAGAGTAGGCCATTCGTTTCAACCCATCGATCAAGGCGAAACAAGATCATTTTCTCCAACAATTTCCGTGTACAAGACAGTATTGCCATTGGGCGGTACGAGTTGAAGTCGGACGCGGGCTTTCCGAGTTTTTGAATAGCTATAACTCAAACTTGTCTCCAATCATCTGGAACAATATTATGCTCCAGAAACCGATTGAATAAATTCAACAAGCGATGTTTCGCCACATCGGGAGGTTTTACAACAAGTTGAACATAATTCGATCCGATCCTGGAGCAGAATTGTTACAAGAAAAGAGAGCAAGAGAGAATTCTACTATCGGAAATTCGGAATCAAGATCGCACCTATCTTGTAGTATATCTCGAACAATTTTTTGCACAGGAGCGGAGTCAGGACAAATCTTCCGTTCAGAATTAAAAATCCATCGATGTGAATATTCTTCGCTTTCATTTGTCAAAGAGCGATTTCTCATATTTCGAGCCACTTTCCATTATTTTTTCATTGATTTTTCTCGTGACAAACCTCCCACGAAATTTAGCCAATAAGCACGTTTTTTCCATTTGATCAAGTTTTTAAATTGATTCTCAAGGGCTGAATACGTTTGAAAATTCTCAATGGTTCCACGTTTCAACACATCATGAGAAAGGTTAGCTTCATCTTCTAGGTGAATTTATTCGTTAACCTTATTCAAATAAAATAATGTATGCTAATTTTCTGCGTTCTGTATTATGCTTCGATATAACGTACAATTCGGTACAACGTACAATTTTGAAAGTAAAATGTATGTTATATCGAAGTTATCCTGTAAATCTCTTTGCATTTCCGCCAAAAAATTATCTATAATATGAAATCTTTATTAGCGTCATAACTAACATGCCGGGTGTTCGGGTTCGATTCCCGTTCTGGTCGGGGGAATTTTTCGTCAAAGAAATTTCCTCCAACTTGCACTGTGATCACGCGTATTCTAGAGCTTGCCACTCAGAATGCATTCAAGGCGTGTTATTTGGCATAGAAATCTCAACTAAGTACTAATAAAAATGGCGCAAGTAATACTACGTTGAGACGGCGAAGTTCCTCTAGGAACGTTAGTGCCATTGAAGAAGAAGAAGAAGATGAAATCTTTATCACAGACAATTTGTGAATGTGTTTTTTTGTTACACAGAACACATATTAGAGACTATCTTCATTTTTTTCCGTAGAGTCCTTGGTGGATCAGATGGGATACTCTATCCTAAAAACCAAAAAGGTGCGTATAAGGTAATCCTTGCTTTTGTCATTCAACCGAATACATCCAGCAACATGTTGGAAGGAACACGTGTAATTTTGTAATGGAGCTCATTCAAGACACCGTTTCTTTCGTTTGAACACACGTGCTGTCGTTTGAACAAAGGCTGTGTCGGTGTTGCTCATTATAGCGACTCGCAAGTGAATATATTCTGTTGATTGTGTCATAGGAATCGCAGTCATTCGCTCTCTACCTTTGCGTATATGTTGATCGTGAATTATTGGCACAGATCAAAACGTTGTCATGACTGCGACTGCGCTCATCAAACGAAACACATAAAAATCTATGGAACGCACTCTCTTGTTTGACTCGTCTCCTCCAACCATATGTTTAAAAATATTATTTCAAGATGAGTAATGATGCTTTCAATGATTGAAGTAACTGTGGCGCATTGGATCTACACACGTGTTCTCCAGCCGGTTTGTTTTATCACGATTGACCACAATAACGTGATTTTTACTTCGCATTCCCTGCATGTGTGTGTTTAGAATATTTTCAATAATTAATTGTGCTCATCCAAAAAGGCTTCCAACTCGCCGGCTATCCGCCTAGCTTCAGTCGAATTGAGGTTACTTGCGTATGTATGGAGTGAAAGCTCGATGAAGAAGACGAAGTGCTATCTGGCATTTAACAACGTAAATAAATGCGTTCTGTTTGATAAACGAATGACGGATCATTTATTTGGTATTATTCACATAAAAATACAAATATTGCGATTAAAAATAGGAGGAAGGGGTGAAAATTGGTTACATACGTATTTTTGTCAAACCAAATTTGTGCAAAAATACAAAAAAAAAAATTCAGAAAAAAATTTCTTGCATAGGACCACCCAAATCAGTATTAAATATACAGTAATCGGTATCCTAGCGGTATCATATATAGTTTACGACCTATTCTCATGCCTACCGTGTTTTTTAAGTATAATTTCATTAAAATCGGTCGAGCCGTTTCGGAGGAGTTCCACCACGAACATCGTGACACGAGATTTTTATATATATAGAGATTGAACGATTGTCGTCATACTGTTCCCCCCAGGCAGTTCCATGAGAGTTGAAGTCTCCCAAGATCAATCGTAGCTCTGGAAGGAGTGAGCACATGTCAATCCCCTTGATTCCGCGCGGCGAGTGACATGAGATGACTCAAGTCACGGTATTCCTGCAGGCGAATTGCTTGACTATAGATTGTCACTTAGGTGAGATTTGAAGTCGTGTCCTCATATGTTATCGACTCGGGTATGAAATAGGAGCTGAAAAGTAAGGTGGCTTCCATAATAAAGAGAGAAAATTTCCTATCTCACGTCATTCGCCGCGCGGAATAAAGGGGATTGACATGTGCTCACTCCTTCCAGCACCCTGAAACCTCCATATGCCTAATTTGGTTTCATTTACTTGATTAATTCTCGAATAATGCAGAATTTTGTGTTTTATTTGTATGGCAGCCACCCCTAAGAGAGGGGGGAGGGGTATATAACCACCATAGAAACATTCATTGCACCCTAAAGTTTCCATATGCCTAATTTGGTTTAATTTGCTTGATGCAAAAATTTGAGTTTCATTTGTACGGCAGCCCCCTCTAAGAGAGGGGGAAGGAGTAACTTATCACCATAGAAACATTTATTGCATCCTAAAACCTCCACATGCCAAATTTGGTTTCATTTGCTTGATTAATTCTCGAGTAATGCAGAAATTTGTGTTTCATTTGTATGGCAGCCCCCCCTTTGAGTGGGGGAAGGACTGTCTAACCATCATAGAAACATTTATTGCACCCTAAAACTTTCACATGCCAACTTTGGTTTCGTTTGCTTGGTTAATTTCCGAGTAATGCAGAAATTTGTGTTTCATTTGTATGGCAGCCCCCCCCCCCCCCCCCTTAGAGAGGGGGGAGGGGTCTCAAAATATCACGAAAACCTTCCCCGGCCCCAAAAACCCCTACATACCAATTTTCATGTCGATCGGTTCAGTAGTTTCCGAGTCTATAAGAATCAGACAGACAGACAGACATCACTCCATTTTTATATATATAGATTGCTGAAAGAGAGCTTCGAGAGTGTGCGTGTGTGTGAGAGAGTGTGTGTGAGGTCATTGGTGTAGTGATGATAATGTTTTGAACTAAAGAGGCTTTGTGTGACTCTCAGACTTTTTCAGTTCATTCGCCTCTGGTCGATGGCAGGATGATTGATAAATCGTTTATGATAGATCTTTTTATGATAGATCAATTAATTTTCGTGAATTCGAGCATTGTTTCCGGGTTAAAAGTGATGTCCACCCTACCAAACATTATTTTGGAGCATAGTTTCTCTGAACCTTGGAAATTAAATTTCGCCAAGAGATACTGGAAAAAAGCTGACATTCAGTTGACGTTAACAATGCGGTCTCGAACACCACTCTTCTTTTTTCATTTTTTCAAGGCTAGAATTGAAACAACTTAAAAGTCCAGTAGTCCAGTAAGCGATAGCAAGAAGGAAAATCGTAGTGTAATCAACTCGTAGATCAGCCGCATATAACATAAGCCTTCGTTGGCTACATATAAAAATATTTGCTGAGATATGTACAAAACATTTTTTTTTATTTTCAATGTTTTTCAACATTTCGGTTTGTGTATTAACAACAAAAGGTTATTTATTTCTTATTCCAATTTTTCTTCTTGAACTTTTCGCGTTGGTTTTGCTTATGATGATCTCCCTTCTGACCATCATTACCCTGCTTGTCCTTGTTACCATACTTGAGCTTGTTGTGGAACTTCCTCGGATTGATTCCGAACGCCCGCAACCGATCATCGGTAACATTCGAAAACGGTTCACCGTTTTGTTTATTTTTGCGATGCTTCTTATTTTGTTGATCGAACTTTTTCCTCTTAGGATTCGCTTGTGATGTGTTCGCGTCACCAAATTGTGTCGACTCTACATCCAACCGCTTTCGTTTCTTTGACGGCTGACTGACCTCGCTATGGGTTTTGTTCTCCGACATGGGTGTTTCAGCAGATTCCTGTTGATGTTTTGCCTTTTTCCGCTTCTTCTCACTTTTGTGGATCTTTTGCTCGATACAATCCTTTGCACTGCCGTGTACTGCTCCAGAATTTGTTTCATCCTGCATTGAAGTGCTAGCCACCTCCTCGCTTATCGCTTCCCCCGCGACATGCTTCTTTTTCTTTTTCTTCTTTTTCTTTTCAACTTGGACTTCGCTGGTTTCCGGTTTTACTTCTTCCTCAAATTTGGTAACGGTGTTTTGCTTTTGTTTCTGTTCTTTTATATCTTCGTCTTCATCTTCATCACTGGAAAAGATGAAAATGCCAACGTAAAATAAATTCTCCAATAACCACTTATAATAACAAACCTGTCTTCCTGTCTAATGAACAAACTCGGCAGAATTTTACGTTTCAGCGTCTCGTTGTGGGCTTTCCGTTTGTATGATTCGATCTCACCGAGCTCAACATATTTTGGTCGAATTTGGACAGTTTTCTTCACACTTGCCCAACGATTCAATTCTCGGGTGTTGGCACTCAGAATCTGAAACAATCGGTATAAGTAGAAAAAACAATTTAAAAACTGAGAAAGCTACCAACTCCGCATACGAATGACGGATCTCTATATGAGCATGTCCGAAAAAGAACCTGAAACTATTGAGAACCAGAACAGTTGGCCCAAAGCCTCTAAGTTGGATGGTTTTAATAGCCGTTATTCACGGCTATTACGCAAAGAAAGTAATGAATAAACCCCTAAGTCCTAAGTGTTACGCGTGCTATGCAAAAGGTTTACCCACGAAACTCTGGATGTGGCTCTGTGGCAACAGCCTTGGTTCAATAATCTACACAAAAATGTGAGCTTATCTATGACTGCACCAGAAGCGGGGATAACATCAGGTATGTATCCATAACAGAATTCATCAATAGAGACATCGTGGCAATACAATTGGAGGTTCCAGTGACCCGAGGGAAAATCGTTATCATCGTTGTTCCGGTTTATTTCCCAGAAGACAAAGTTGAAGTTCCTCCATTCGAAATTGCTGCGCTGATCCAACACTTGAAATTAAACAATAAACAGTTCATCATAGGACGTAACGTCAATGCCTACCATGCGATTTGGGGTAGTAGCGACATCAATGTTAAGGTGGCCGTACACTGTTTGCCCGGAGGTCAAATATTTGATATTTTTTGACAGATAAGGTTTGATTTGATATTTGTACAAACACTATTTTGTTTGCCACTCTTCAATTTTAAAAAATAGTAAACAGTATCAAACACCGAACATGGAAAAAATTCAACTGAAATATCCAAGGTAACCTAACCATGTACCGACAGGTTCGAAGAACAGACTGAAAAAATATTTTAGGCATCCAATAATTGAATATTTGCTTGTCGTGTTTTGTGTAGAATATATTTGATCAGTACACGTTGACCAAATTTTATCTGTCAAAAAGAGTCAAATATTTGGCTTCGGTCAAACAGTGTATGAGCACCCTTAGAGATGAATGTTTATTTGAATATTGAATGTCAAATAATATTAACATTTGTAACCAAGGAATCAACCTAACATTTGTTAACTTTTTTAGGCAAGAAGTTCTTGATCTCACTCTCTTCAGTTCTAAAATATCAGATGATGGGCTAAAAATGAAAGGGGTGTAAGTGACATCATCGATTTCTCTACATCTACTCTCTCTTTTGGTCATACCTTAGCTGCAAACACATTCCCAGCTGTATTCGGCAATCGGGAAGATAAGTCAGAACCTCATCTATCGGATTCTATAGCAAATTCAAAATGGAACGTTTCTGCAGTTGATTTATTAACTAAATAGAAAGTTGAGTTCCTTCTGAGCCTCTCAGATATGAGCAAAAATTGACCTGTTTCAAATGAAGAATCTCTATCTGGTCATAAACATATAATATTTCATTAGGAGCAAATTTTGACATTAGAGGAATGCATTTCACTGAAGGCTTGAAATAATTTGAAATAGTTTCATCAGAAATAGAAATATGTAGTTTCGTTAGAATTTCAAATCAATATTAGATCCACCTTTGAAGAAAACTGTCCACTGAAGCGAAAAACACCAACCAATGCATCTTGGTGAAAGAAGATTGTCTAGAAAACTCTTCAACAAAGCATTACTTCTGATTGGACAGATTACTTTCTACACCAGAGAAGGATTTCTTTGAAAACACAGATTCGATCGAATTTGGAATACACATAATCAATTAAAGTTTGACTGTGTCGGGAAATGTGCGTAAATTCATTCACCGTTTGTTTGAAATTGAAGAAATCAGCTAAACGCTTCAAAATATTTGAATTATAGCTACACTCTGTCCAACTTCTATAAGACCAGGTGATGATCTTGCTGCTTTGTGTCATTGTAAACAAACAATGTTTCAATTTATATTCTAGTGTGTAGATATTGGTGACTACCATACATTGCATGATTTTCATATGAGTGCAAGCGCTGAGCGTAAACGAATGTGTTTGTATTTTTCAAGCGTCAAGTTTCTATAAGACCAGTTGCATTTTCCGTTGTTTTAGTTGTTTTGATCAATAAAACTGGAAACTGCCGAAAGGAAAAATGCTCACGGAGAGATAAGTAAGACAAATCAGTGCATTTCACCGAGAACATGTTGGTATCCGAGAAATTGCTCGTCGGATTAGACGATCCCATCAAGTAGTGCTCAATTATTTGGCGAATCCTCAACGATACGATAAGAAGGTGAGAGCTCCACGTGAATCGAAGCTCTCTGACCGGGATAAGCGGGAAATAGCTTAGAAGAGCTTCGAATACCTCAAAATTGCTTATGCAAATAAAGCAATATTGCGAAAGCATTGAAAATACTCCAATCGTTGCTAGACTCAATAAGACTCTGACAAAAGACCACTCGAACGGGCTAGGTTCCCTTAAAAAGGACGAAAGTTCGTTTACAAAAACTCCTTCAGAAGTACTGGACTTACTGATGAAGACTCACTTCCCGGGATCTACATCTGTCCACTCGGATACAAAACCTGGCTATAATGGCGACACAAAATGCTCTCGAAGGCGCCTCACAGGACCTGATAGTGCAAAGGATGTCGCAAACATAGTTGCTGGGTTAGTTTTTACGAGGGCTAGAGTAGTAAACGCGGTGAGATCCTTTCTACCTTTCAAATCAGCAGGTGCAGATGGGATTTTTCCAGCCATGATTAAAAATAGAGAATCAAAACTAATTCCACCTCTAATCGATTTTTGAAGGCAGGTCTGATACTAGAGCACATTCCTTCGATATGGAGACTTGTTAAAGTAGTTTTCATTCCAAAAGCGGGGAAACGTGACAAATCACTGCCAAAGGCATTCGGGACAATTAGTCTATCATCAATACTGTTGAAAACTATGGAAAAAGTGTTATATGAAAACAAAAAGTCTGTATTCCAGTTTGCCTACCAATCAGGCAAATCCACAGTCACAGCGCTACACACGTTTGTGACAAAAATGGAAAAATCTTTGAAAAGTTTTTTTTGACATCGAAGGTGCCTTTGATAATGCTTCTTATCTATCAATGGCACAGGCAATGAGAAGAAGACACTTCGATGACTGTATAGTCGAATGGATCCAGGGCATGCTCACACATAGACGAATCACCTCGGAACTGGGTCTGGGGGAACTGGGGGTCGTCAAAGTCTGTGATTGCAACATTGCCTTAAACTTTACACAATCTTGGTGCATCATAGAAGGTCTGAGCAGAAATCCCTCAAAAACAATTATTCCTTTCACCAAGAAGAAAAAAACAGCATCTGCAGTTTTTACATCTTGGGTAGAGGGAATTCAGAGGGAGAGGCGCTTCAGTGAAATATCTAGGTGTTATCCTAGATGCTGAACTGGAATGCGCACTTAGATTCAAAATTCAGTAAGGCCAATTCAGCCCTATGGGCATGTTCTAAAATAATAGGAAGTCAACACTGCAATTGTACGGCATTGGAGGCTATCCTTCATCTGTTACCTTTGAGTCAACATGTTCAGCTGGATGCTAAGAAAAGCGGGTACGAAACTGGTCACTCGAGCATCCTGAATCTCTTACCCGGTGGACCAGCCTCAGAGATGAACAGTGATTGGAGAGAACCTAGGACTAATAATGACATTCCATACAGAGTGATCGAACTTTCTCGTTCAGTATGGGATGAAGATGGTCCCAATGTTCGTAATGGTGGATCGATAATGGGTAACAGAACAGGTGCTGAAGTGTATGGTTCCAGAATAAAAAATTTCTATAGCTATGGGGAACTGGCCAACAGTTTTCCAGGCAGAAGTAGCTGCAATAATAGAATGTATAAATGTCTGCATTAAAAGAAATTACAGACAGGCTAACATTTGCATCTTCTCAGACAGTCAAGCGGCACTTCAAGACCTCAATGCTATTCAAAAATTGTCTGGGAATGCATTTGCCTTTTACGGCAACTATGTCAGATAATTATACTGGGTTCTCTGCCATTGCGATATAGAGGGAAATGAACAAGCAGATGAACTCGCAAGCGCGGCTCAAGCTCACCCTTTGCTGGTCCAGAACCATTCTGTGGAATTTCTGACTGTGTGTTGAAAATTGAGCTAAAGAAATGGGAAGACCGGGAAGTAACAGTCAATTGGATGGCGGAAAAACTAAATCAGGCAAAAAAATTATTACGCCGAGTATTAAAATTACTCAACAGCTGCTAAGCCTTAATAAGAAAGACTTCAGCACATGCACTGGTCTTGTAACAGGACACTGCCCGAGTAAATACCATCTTAAGAACACAGGTTTAGCACAAGATATTTGTCGCTTTTGTAATGCCGAAAGCGAAACCTCGGAACATTTGCTCTGCGGAGCTCTAACTAGACGCAGACTATTCTGGAGCCCAAGGAAATTTGGTCTGCGTCGCCGAACAGGATTATAAATTTTATCAAACAAATCATTCCTGGTTGGCACCTATCTCGCTATAGCTTTCAGTCTACTCCTTCATCAATAAGTAGTAGATAAGCTTTAAGTGTAGTATAAAAAGGGGTATACAACAATAGTTCAAAATAATGAACGCAGTGGTTCACACCCAACAGGGGAAAAAAGACATCGGAGGAATACTCATCGCTCATGCCCACTACTTTAATCTCGGTACCGACGTGGAAACAACAGGTTTCCCAGATTGCTTTGAATGTTTTTTCTCATCTCATTTACATTGACTCCAGTTGCATACTCAACAATGGTGGAACCAGCTCTACCATTTCTAAAGATACTGATTTTGTGTGTTCTTGGATCTAATTTTGTTTCCAAAATCCTGCGCATAACCTCGCAAGCTTGTTTGCACTCTCTGGGTTTCATTACAATAACCGGAGGAGTGTTACGATTGCTTTGCTTGATACTTTTACCCGTTACATTACTATTATCAACTACATTCGAAGCTTTAACAACATCCGCGGAACTTATTTTTTCTTGAAATACATCGAAACAACATTTTAAAAAGTGAAAAATCTATGCATACCTCTTCAATGCTCAGTCCAAAGTCATTTGGAACCGTTTCCGTGTACCGAAAACGACACGGCATGTCTCCTATTATATCCTCGTAATCCAACTTGTAGTATTCATCGATATATTCGCCATAAGTTTTCTCATCTTCGGGATCGAATAGAGGTCTTTCCTTTCGCAACATTTCGGTAAATTTGGACATTCTTTTTCCTTTCTTCTTCTTTCTGGCACCAGTTGCCTCCAAGAGTTCTTCCTGCAAGTCGTTCTTAATCTTCTTTGAGTTCTCCTCATAATCAGCATCCATTATAAAATCATCGTCCTCGCAGTACGGACCATAATCTTGCAGTTCATCAATTTTGCTTTTCTCGCGATCGTAGTTTTCGATTCCCAATTCCTCATCCAATTCCGGAAAATCTGGCTTTTGATCGCCCTCATCTACCTCATAGTAATCGTCATCGAACATTTGTCGCATCCTGCGATCGTGCTCATCCGGATCGAAATCGGACTCCAAATCCTCCTCCTTCATAGCGATATTTTCGGTAGCAGCGATCTCCTTCAGTTTCTGAATCTTCTCTCTGATCTCCTGCAGCTTGATTGCCTTCAGCTCTTCCAGCTCTCGTTTTTTCTGCTCTTTCTCCTGCTGTTTCCGTTCCTTGAGCGCCTGTCTCTGCTCCTTACGCTTGTTGCGTTCAATACGAACCGATTCTTCAACGTTTCTCGGATACCTCTTAATAAACTCCGCATCCGGTTCCTCGAATCGGAAGTTATACTGTCTTTCGTACGTCTCTTGCCTTTCCAACTCTTCTTCGTCTTCAGACGTCGCGACAATATCTTCGTACGTTGGGATATCACCCGCATTGTCCACAAATCTTTTATTAAGAATGTAATCCTTCAAGAAGGCATCCTCCTTGGAAAGCGTTTTGCTACTCCAGAAATCCTTCAACGGTTCCAACGGTTTTGCGTCTTCCGAAGGAGCTCCCTTCTGCTTCTTATCTGCTAACCATGCCAAATAGTCGGCCTTTTCCTTGTCCGTCTCAGCCTTGCTCTTGCTTCGTTCTTTCAACAATCCACCCTTCGAGTCATCCTCCTCCTCATCGTCGGTATCGATCTTACTGAGAGCCCGCTTTATCTCGTCCTTAATCTGCTCCTGCTGTTTCACAAGCGATGGTGACTCCGCTCTCACCTCTCGCCGTGGGTCATCATCTTCATCCTCGAAAACGCCTCCCTTCTCCAGCATTACCTTCCGCTCGTAATCCTTCAGCGTCAGCGGTTTCTCTTTTTTCTTACGCTTCGCGAGAGCCACTTCCTCCACCGGTTTGACATTTTCGAAAAACGTTGGTTTCTCCTCGTACTTTGTCGCGTCCCGTCGCTTCAGGAAGGCCAGCGTTCGGAAGAACTCCTTATCGAACTCGGGGTCCATCACTTCCTCGTCCGTTGTTTCATCATCGCTGGAGGACGATTCACTCTCGGAGCCGAGGTTTTTCACTGAAATTTCGGGATGCGCGATTAGTAGCTGCCAAACAGATAAGGTGGTTCTGACTCACGTTGTCCCAGGATCTCCTTCTTCCGGAACTCATCGTAGTGCTTAGCGTAACCTCTGTTTGTCTTAAATTTCAACTCCTCCTCTTCCTCTTGGTCGGACTCGTTAAAAAGTTGAATTTTACCCATTGTTTTTCGCGAAGTAAGATCTGAGGAATTAGCATGAACCGTTTAGACTGAGAGCACATGGAGTAAACACAAAATGTTATGAACGTGTTTGTTTACGTAGGTAGCAAATGGGTGGATTTCAAATTGGCTGCGTCATTTGTTGTTTTAGTGTTGCCAGTTTTTAACACTTGTTAAATTATTTGGAAAGTTTTACCTGTTTCTCTTTTTTTAATGCCGTACATTTTCTGGAGTTATTAATGTTTTGCCCTGAAAGTCGCTATTATTGGAAAAGTTGAACAATATCAATCGCATATACATAGAGATGAACCAAAGAAGAAGATTTTACTAATCTTTTAATTTTAATTTTAAAATACAAATGTAGAAAATTCATAAAAAAACTCGCAATAAAAATAACTGATTCATGAACTGTATTCATAACAATTCCCTTTGTTCCACACGGTGAATGACTTGGAATGGCTAAAATCACAGTATGCTCGTATGCGAATTCGGAACATCGAAGCAGTTTATCTGTAGCAAAAATAAACAAAACGTAAAGCAAAAGGCGATGGATTTTAACAAGTAGTTTCACAAAAGCACAAAATACATTTAAATTTGCTAATAGTAAGTGTTAAAAGAATAATGTTCAGCAGAGCTAATTAGGTTGAAATATAGGGTTGGGGAAAAAGACATGTTGTATTTCTGATCGAAATTTGACGCTTTATTTAACATACTTAAAATTATCCAATTTAAGTCAAATATGCGCCGGTTTGTTCGCAATCTTGTTGCCATTCAGAAGGCAACTTCATTATAAACACCTTATAAACACCACAACACAAGATATGTTTAAGTGCTGCCTTATATTGACAATATACGACATTTCTTTTTCCCCAAATCAATATATAAATTAGAAACATTAGAAAAATCTTTTTATTGGCGTAGAAAATGACGCTTTCTCTGCGGCAGGAAAAACAAACACATATTCAAAGACAAAATTATCAATGCAAATCAAATTATCCGTATCAAATGAATATTCGAAGTAAAAGTGTAACGAGTTTTGTACAAGTAGTAAGAAAGTCACAGGAGAGTTGTGTCCAAGACACGACCGCATAGTTGACGTAGGATTCCGTTAGGTTATCTGCTGCATGCTGATTTTGGATATGTTTGAATAATTACATTGTTAAACTCTTCGATAATGATTTGGGTATGTTTTGTCTGGTTGTTAGGTATTGTTTGTTCACTCCCCCAGTGTCCATAACCGAGTGATAATGATAGAAAGATGGTGAATAGTCCTTAGATGGTGCGTATCACGTACCAAAGCCGCCCTCTGTGATCCTGGACGAGATGGCTCCTGTGTTATGTATGGATGAAATAAAGAAAAAAAGCTCATCAATGTAATATAAGATAATTATCATTATCGAACACAAGTTTTCTCACAAGAAAAAAAGTGTTACTTTAGTATAGAGAAAATATATTTGAAATGGAAAAGGTAATTTCATTTATAATTTTTAATTTCTGAATGTTTATCCAACCCATTTCCTTTTCGCTTTAAACCCAACGAAACACGATGCTACATGCCTCAATGCGAATTTCAATTGGGCTAACAGCACCCAATACGATATGTGGAGCATATGTGAAATCACTTTTTCGAATACTCCTTGATTTTTCCTATTTTGCTTGTCGCATGAACTTTAGGTGTCTTCAATATCGTGACAGCTAGGCTTTCGACATCCGATCTAACCTCAATCAATATTTTGCCACCTTACACGGTCAATATCGCCCTCAACCCGAGACAACGAAAATATCCGCGATGGCTAGTGGCGACATTCGAGTTTGGGATCCAAACTATTCTCCATCAGATTAGAAGACTAAAAGGCAATTTTCAATTGGTAAAATTTGAATGAAAATATCTACTTGGTATTATTTAATTAGTTGAAGCACGTAGTCCTAACTCTAACTTAACCTATTTTCTATGAATTTTCAGATATTCCTACTAAAATTTATTATTATTATATAACGTCAGTTTCAGATACAATTTTTGTATGGGATTTTCTCACCACTTGCAGAAAAAAAAGTGATTTGCATTCACATAGAATACTAATTTGATTTGAAAAGGTAATTTTCATTCATAATTTGCACTTTAAAACTCGTTTTTCCTTCTCAAAAACACATCATAATATTCGCTTCACAAATACAGACTGATCCTTTCAGTTTCAGGGATGCCAGATTATTTTAGATTGCGAAAATATATGCAAATTATATTATCTGCAAGCAAATGTTTTTATTCGATAAATAAGACTATGACAGTAGAACCCCGATTATCTGTATCTGTATCTATTTCTGTATTGATAAAACATAGTTTCTATGTTTAAACATCATCCCGAATATTCGCGGATAATCGGGATTCTACTGTAACTTGAATTAACACGTGATGTTTTTTCACCTATTATTTTCCCAGATCTTCTCATTCTCCAAATTTTATAGCGGAGTGTGAAGAAACACACAACTTAAGCCGGGTTCAGACGGTGCGAGCAAGCATACGAGTCGGTCTAGTCAGTTACTGCAGTGCAGCTACTCACACCGTGTGAACACATCATGCCAGTTATTGTCATGTGTGATCCGGCGTGCGAGCTACTTCAAAGTTTTTTGAATTTACTCGCACTCGCATGCTTCAAAACGTCAAAAACAGAATTTAGCGTTCGAATCAGGGATGCCAAATGTAAAGAAATGTCTCTATTTTTAAGATATTTGAAAATATGCGAAGATATTTATAGACTTGAAAATTATTGGAAAAACAAATAAAACCCTCATAGTTTCTTAACGAAATCATTGTTATTCTGTTTTGCACGCTGGCGGGGCACGCTTTCTTTTTGAGATAGTTTTCTGGAGAATGTCTAATATAGAATCATTATCAGGCACAATTTTCATTCAAAATTCACTCACAACTTGCGAAAAAAAGTAAGGTTCTAAGAAACAGAATACATATTCGATTTAAAAAAGTACATTTTCATTCATTATTTTAATTTTTGACGCGTGTGAATAAAATTTTAAAAAGTCTTCTAGACTATCATTTAAAGCATCACATACTTCCGGAATTATCTTAGCTATGGATGCTTTCGAGATTCTAAAAAATATCGACAACAATCTGAACAATATTCCAGAAGAAAGGCATATCAATGTCATTTATATTATCACTCTTGCAGGTACAGCATCCTTCATGAGTGTATCTTGGCGTTGTATTTGTGGAGCAATTAAATTCAACAGTTTTTCCACTTGTTCAGGTGTTATTCTCAACACTGCTCTGTAATCTCTATAAAATTGTGTAATGATACATTCAACTGAAAACCTAAGATGAAAACTACCAATAAAGAAGTCGATTTCGGACCAATCATTTGACAAATTCGGACCTGATTGCTGTTTCTGACTATTTGATGGACATTTGAAAAATCGCCTGGCATCCCAGGTAAACCCGTGCCGTAGTATCTAGTTTCTCGCCAGCAGCTCACACTATGTGAACGGACAAGGCGAGTCAACCAATTGTCAAGCGAGTCCACCGGGTCAGTAGCTGCTCATTGTCAAGTCAGCTACTAGCAACGTATAAATGGGCCTTTAGAAGAATGACCGAGTTCAATGTTAAAAAATTCCTAAGACGTTGTTAATTTTCATTAACTCTCTCACCATCACATTGTCAGTTTATTTGAGGTTTTGATTTGTATCGCGAAAAGTACTGTATTTTGCTACTTTAGGTACAGTAATTTACATTTAATGCGACATTTTTCTAATTGGACAGACCTGTATGCGATACGTTTAGTTAGACATTTTTGTAAACATCGAGTTCGGGCCCAAATTATGGCCCCACATTGAAATTCGCCGCCAGACGTCGACGTTGTACCACTCTCATCTTCAATGTCCAATTACAGGTCAAATCGCCTCCAATGCGACACTGAGTGGTTCTCCGGCATGTCGCATTAAATGTAAATTACTGTATCAGTTTTCCAAACCAAAAGCTTTCATTTATGATTCCTACAATTTCAGAAGTTTATAAATTTTAATTGCAATCGCAAAAAAGACTAACAAACATTAAATGTCCGCTTGCAAATCTGGTAACTCAGTCTGGAAGTCCGTGAGGTAAAACGTCATCATCATGCATCCATTTGAAATGTCACGATATTGATGCCCGAAAATCAGAAAATCCGGATTTCTGCGTTGTCGGCCATGTTCAGCTGTCATTATGCTCTCAAATGTCATTATATTGTCAATAAATTTGACCGTGTAAGGCCCGCTTTACGATATTCCTCTCGGCAAATGACGTGACTAGAGTTTGTCACTTGGTGCGATTTGAAGTCGTGTCCTCATATGTTATCGACTCGGGTATCAAATAGGAGCAAACCAAAAATAACAAAATATCCCATCAGTATGATTTCGAATTTCGGCATTTCTGCTTAATCTCAATATGTTATTTGTTAGATTCCTGGTATACATTATTGACGGTGAACAGGCGATTATGATATTTATTCCGACCACTTCATGAACTTCATCGCAAACAAAATGCAACCATAATCTTCGACACAGTAATGAGAAAACCCAAACCACTATATTTTTGTTAAATCTAGGTTTTGTAGCGTAGCACAAATTTGAAGTTTCGGGTTTGAATTGCTCGAGTAACAGTATTCCAGAAAACAAATGGCGTATAGTTGTTTGATTTGGAATCGTACTGTCTTCTGTTATAGACTCAGGTAGAAAATATGAGTTAAAAGTAAGGCAACTTCCAAAACAGAGCGGATGACTACTGTTGCCTCACGCCTTTAGCGGCGCAGAATAACCGACTTAATAAGTACCATGATTGGAAACAAGGAATATGGAACTGCATATCGCTCTGCTATTCAGGTTGCGATAGGATCATCTATGACGAGCTACATTCACGTAACCTAGAAGTCATGGGGCTGCCGAAACCTTGCTAGACAGGACGGAAAATGGAAAAAGCGGCTATCCTTTAGCAGATATGTGAGATACCACCAACAGGCTAGGAATCAACTTTGTAGTGTTGGGCAAGACGCGTATGAATGGTTGGGAGTCGATTCACATGAGGATGTGCATGTTGGAGATTAAGGGCCATTTCATCATTAAGGTACACTGTCATGTGGCTTCCATGGCCTAATGATTAGCGTGGGGCTTATCAATGTTAGCTTCGGATTCAATTCCCATTCTGGTCAGAAATTTGTTTTTTCCTGATTTGCAATGGTTCAGAGAAACGGTCTGAGATGTGGCGAAATGAGCAATGAGTATTGAATGTTTCCCAGAAAAGCCACAAAACCCTAAAGTAGTTCCTCTAAGCGGGTTGATGCTGCTAAAAGCGTCTTTGAAACGATATGTAACCGGAAAACCTCCGATTTATAAAGTGGTCTTTTGAATGATTGTAATTGTATTGTATAGTATGGGCCTAAAATAAAAATCATTGTACAGTAAGGTCCAAAATAATGAAAATACAATGTCCTAATTATTCGAATTCTCGATGAACTAATGTTTTCTAGAGACTATTTGTATTTAGACCGCTTAAAGTTCTACAGAATTTGAAGTAGAAGTCGCTTTGTTGTTGAATTTTCGGCCAATAGTTAGAATTTCACGGACATAATATCTCTCTAATATCCCTCGTGCGCTATCAAGTACCAAGTCGAAGGTAAGTTTTTTTTTCTGATAGCATATTTTTATATATTTGCTCTGGTGCTTTTAGATAGTATTTGGATAAGAGACGAATTTAAGAAAGGGTATGAATTATAAACAACGTTTGATCATTGTGCTGATCTGAGGGCTCAAAATATGTTGGCCTATTCCAGCTGGGACCGTTAAAAATAAGATTGTCGTAACATTTTGACGTAGTAGTATAATGTTCAAAGATGACACGAGTTTAGAGTAGAACTTATTTCTGTTGTTGTTCCTTCCACCTCCGCTCCTGCGCTCTGAAGTGGACTTGTGGAAGAGAAGGATATTTAAATTTGTCCAGTGCGGAGATATCAACAGAAACAATCGTTTCTGTTCAATTTCAGGACCCTTCTTTGATTAATTGACCTTTTTCAAGGATACAGATGAACTTTGAAGTTTAAGGCCTCGATAATAGAAAAAAATCAATGAATCTATTGCAGTTGTAGAACGCGAAAGAAGACCTTAAAAAAGGGTACCGAGAGATATTTGGAAGAAATTTGAATTCTCGTGAAATTCTCGCTTTGCAATACTAAGGTAATTTGACTGGAAATAACCCATTAACGAGCATAACAACGAGAATCGCATAACTATTTAGGCGAACAACTCATCCGGTCAATACGAAGATCAATCATTCACGAATTTTAAAAATCAATGACATCCCTAGTTTTTGTTTTGTTTTTTTCGTCGCACTAACACAATCAAAATCTGTAATATTCTTACCTTGCATTCAATCACGAATGTGTTTTATCTTCAGACAACTAGTAAACAAAAGCAGCCGAAAAATCTTGCGATCTATCTCATAAATATACATTTTTTCTGTAAATTGAGTTGAGGGACCACATGAAATGATGTCCGATCAAGTATCTGAGACCACCGACAAAGATCTTGCTTCCAACGTAGAAAATCTGAACCTTGGCCATGAACAGAAACAGGAAAAACAAGAGGCGAAGAAAGGTACATGCGTTTGATTTGGATTAATAACGCCTTCATTATTTGTTTTATTTCAGTTGACATCATCCTACATGCCACCGGAAATGCCCCAATACTGAAGCAGAAAAAATGGACCGTTGATCAGGAGAAACCAATCAGTGCAATCATCAAATTTATCCACAAATACTTGAAGCTGGAGCCTGGAGAGAAACTGGTGAGTCATCGGCTCGTCGAGATTCCCATTGACAAGATTCCAAAATTAATTTCTTCCAGTTTTTGTACATCAATCAAACATTCGCACCATCACCGGATCAAATTATTAAGAACTTGTATGAATGTTACGGAGCCAACGGAAAGCTAGTGCTGCACTATGCTAAAAGTCAAGCTTGGGGCTGAATTGAATGAAATCGAAATCGAATTATAGCTGCCGTGATAACCATTCTTCGTTTCACTCTAAGTCATTTAATGTAAGGCTTTGCGATGCTTCTAACATGAGCATACACTGAATTAGATATAGCAGCGTATTTGTTGGGTACGTAATTTGTGTTCTTAAGAAAGAAAAACCATATTTCATTTAGGAAAACGTTTATTGAATAATGAATCTACATTGCTTCGATACATTCCCACCGCTTAATTATCACCACGCAGCGAGTCGATGTGATCTGCTGCTTCCTTCGCCACCCGATGGTATTTGCCGATGGCAGGACGATAATAGTACGACTGATAGTCTTGTCTCTCAGCCATCTTCTCACGAATCTTCTTCTCCAGCGCCAGCATCTCAGCTTTCTCACCTTCCTCGTGCAAAAAGTGCAGCATCTTTTCATAATCCTGCTGCGGATTGTTCATTATGTAGCGCGCGATAAAACGTGAGATCGGATGTTTGTGGTATTCCCAGTGTTTTGGCTCGTATCCTTCCGGAATTTCAGTCAGCTGAGCTGGTCCAATGAAGACGTTTGTATAGAACACTATCGCGAGAACCGGGATCGCACCAACCATTACGTAGAAATGAAACAGATCCTTAAACTTGTGCCACTGGAATCGTGAGGGTGTGATGGTAAACATTCTCGGTCCATGGCCACCGGACATAGCGCGGTACTGCATCAGTGCTGCAAAAAAAAGTTTGTTTTGTTATTGTTGAACTTTGCTGATTGGGTTGCATAACAAGCCTCCCTTGTGAATATTTCAATAATTCTAATCGCAGGTGAACTAAAGTTGGATAATTATGATTCGTGACAATTCTTACCATTTTTACTAGCATTGCACAGTGCCGGGCTGCGGACAATCGCAGTACAAATTTGCGGAGAACGTAAAATCGAGCTCCAGATGGCCATTTTTCAACTGGTTGAGCTATACACGATTTTGACAATAACAGTCAAATGTCAATCCAGCGAAATTACCGCAGGGGTGTTCTAAAGCCACAATTCAGCTTCAGTTATTCAAAACATTCAAGTGTCATCCATGTACTACGTGGTTCTCGTCGTTCACATATACAGTCTTTTTTTAGAAATTGTCCATGGTGAGGGGGAGGGGATATAGGTAATGTCCACGTAGACCCGTAAAATAACCATTTTATTGAAATATTCACATCTTTTAAAAAATATGCGGAATCTGTTTTACATTTTCATGAATTTTTAAATTTGCTTGCCTTGTAAATTTCTTATTTAACAATAAAACGGTTAAACCCAGGCTATTGACACTGCCTATATAACTAACTGTTCGGACCAGCCTGGGACACCAATTTCAACAGCAGCGTTTTGTTGTTAGCAGCTTTAAACTGAAATATTTTTTATTACTTTCTATTTCTTTTCAGGTTCATCTTTTTACATTTACAGTTTTTCGCCTAATCCTTTCGGACGAACTTTATTTTCAGGTCAGCTATGGTGCTCACGATTCCAGTACAGCTATAAATTTTGTGATTTTGAATAAATGTTTCAAAATAAACGAACCCTATGTTTTGACACTTTTGAACTACGTCTTTAATTAAGGGTGCCAAATCAGAAAACAGGTCACGTTTTTATGAAATAAAGTTAACGTTAATAACTATTTTTGCCGCTAACGGATTCTGGCGATCTACATACTAAACGAATCAAAAATTCCCTAAGATTTGTTGATTATGATATACATTACAATCCCCTGGTTTGTAAATGGTTAAAATTCATGAAAACTTTAGGCGTTTCCATTTTCCCATACATTTGTTCTGTCCATTTGTGTGCTCTTCCGAACAGAGCTGTCAATAACGAGCAACTTATCGACGACCAACAAAGGGGAAATCGTAGGATTTGAAGTCTCCGTGAACAAAGGAAAAGCAGAAGAATGAAGGGGAATACTCGCCTAGAGTATAAACGGTGGATCTCGCTGAGGCAAACTTTCATTCGGCATCAGACTGTTGAGCAATCCAGTTCACTTTGCTTTCGCTGCGCTTCGATCTAAGATTGGACCCCACCAGTGGTAATCCAACTTGGATATCGTCGTTTGGTTTTTCTGTTCGTTTTTCGCGTTATTCGTATCGTGTGTTTTTCTTTTCGCGTCATAAATTGGACGCTTCGCGTAGTGTGTGTGTAGTGTGTGCAAGAAGAAGAGGAAGGCAGGTTCAAGCCCTGTAAAAAACGAACGCATTGCCAGGGGCAAGAAAAAATTTCGAGGCAAGCGTCATCTAATGATGCACGCGATGTTGGTGCGGTGAAAAGCGCTCGCACTGAACCGAGCCTTCGCGAGTGTGACACCGCAACGAACAACAGCGAAGTAGGCGATTTCGGCGCGTCGGTCGAAAATGTAAACGCCGTTACCCAGGCAGCAACCAAAATCAAGCTCCCTCCGCTGGTGGTGAAGGCGGTCGCTCTTGACAAACTCATCAGCGAATTCGCATCGATGGGTGTTACAGCAGAATACAAGCTGTGTAGCACAATCCAGTCTTTTTCCAAGCAGTTAACATTGTTTGTTTTCTGTTATTATAAGGGCTTCGTTGGTGCCTTTGAGTATGCCTCAATACATTAAACTGACGTTATGGCGAAGCAGGCGTTAAGGTTGTGCGCCCAAAATTATTTGGGGAATACCAAGCAACTTGAATGTCTTACTGGAATGTTATAAGTTATTTAGATTCGCGTGTCAGTCGCAAAACTGCCTTCAACTAGAATTGCATTTGCGCTAATATTGATCATAATGAAGCAATACTACTGTTTTCGAAGTTGTTGATATTAACAAAACGAGTTTATTTCACTTGTTTAGTCACCAAGAAAGTAAATGTTCTGGAATTTTGTATGTGATTAACTTTTGCTTCCCAGTAGCAAAACTTCCTCCACTAAGGGTGACAGCTGCGCTTCTCTCGAGCATGAGAAAGTAATGCAACTTTTTTCGAGGCCAGTAATATTAACAGAAGCGTTTCTTTTGAGAATAGCGCAAAATGATGAGAAGTGTTTATATTCCTAGTAGTTTCAAGCCACCAATGTATGGCTCTGTATGCATGCTATGGCGAACGATTGTTTGGCGCTTGGTTTACGTTGTACGAACGATGCCTAGAGGTGCGATTCCTTTGAGGCAATACTGAATAACATGTAGCATGATATTTGATACTTGCAAGTGTTGTCATTGTTGTTGTTTCCATGCGGTGCCAAAGATATATTGATGTAGAGATGAGATGTGGAATAATGGTGCTGGTGTAACATGTATATAATCGACTGTAGCCGAGTCTATGTCAATTGCGTAAAAGGCCACCGGAATAGCGTTCGAGGTAAATTTTCAATGCATTGACATGAAATAATTTGCGACATACGATCAGCAAGTGTATTGTTTTGCGAGGGCAAGAGTGAATCATCAATCAATACTCGTCAACTGATTTTACAATGAAAAAAACCATTTTAGAGATTATTCTACTAAGCAGTTGTTTCTAAAATTTCACAGCATTATAGAGTAATATCCGAAAGTATAAACAAGCGACTTATATAAAATAACAGCGTAGTTCTACGTAAAACAATGGGGTCGTATCTTGGACACAGCCTCCTATAATTTTTTTACCTTACGCTTCTACACTTCTACGACTACTACTTCTTAGTAGCTCTTAAACTCGGCGTCTCTCCATAAATCTGTTCACAATTTTATTTTCACTCTAAACTTTCCAATTCACTTAGCAATAGCAATCCAATATATCTTCAGCCATAGGGCACTTGCAGCGTGCATATGTATTAGTCTGTTGGGCAGGCAAAATAGATCGCTGCATAGGATTTATATGGATCGACAAGATTGAGCTTTGTTTAAATAATTATTTTAGCGAAATAGTTGTAGAAATTACGCGCTACACTACACTAATAACATGCGAATATATGTCTCTTTACATAACAATATTTACTTTTAGCGTCGAAGCCATATATACGGAGAAAAATAGAAATTTCTGTTATGGCTAAGATCCATATTAATCGAAGCAGATTGATTATTCAAAAAGTTTCACAGATAAAAAAAAAGTGCAAGCTGCACAATGCGATTGTATAGCCGGATTGTGTGAAGTGTGCTTCGTGCTTTTTGCCCTAAAATGCTAGTCTCGCGAAGAAGTAAACTATAATGAATATTCGTTTGCAGATATTCTTAATCGGTGGTTAGTTTCGCCCAAAAAAGCAGATGATTATGTTGAAATTAAGAGCATATTCAGCCAGAAAGATCAACCAACCCTCAGATATGATTTCCGGGTACCTGAATGCTCTGCGGAGAAGTGAAATATGGTTATAAGAAAATTGATCGGAAACGAAGAAAATCCATCAATTGGCTAATTCATGGAAAATACAAGGAAGCATTCGAACGTGAGCTCGAGCCTCTGTGTCTTGAATCTAGGTCCGAACGTGCTGATAATCCTTTCCTGTTATTTTTTCGATTCAAATTTAATAGGAAAGTCGCTCGTCTTTCTAATAGGAAAGTCGTGCTCCCTTGGCCGAGTGGTTAGCGTCATAACTAACATGCCGGGTGTTCGGGTTCGATTCCCGTTCTGGTCGGGGGAATTTTTCGTCAAAGAAATTTCCTCCGACTTGCACTGTGATCACGCGTATTCTAGAGCTTGCCACTCAGAATGCATTCAAGGCGTGTTATTTGGCATAGAAATCTCAACTAAGTACTAATAAAAATGACGCAAGTAAAACTACGTTGAGACGGCGAAGTTCCTCTAGGAACGTTAGTGCCATTGAAGAAGAAGAAGAAGAAGAAGAAGGGAAGTCGCTCAATGAACATCGCGAAATACAGTAGAATCCCGATTATCCGCGGAATAGTCTGGCAAAGTCAGCGCGGATAACGCAATAAAGTATTAAAAATAAGATTCAAACACGAAAAAAACATATTTGAGTATGAAAACTGTGTTTTATCAATACAGAAATCATTGAAGTATCCATCTATAAGCTCATATACACCAGTGTTCAGATAATGTGAAAAGCAGCACCAAAACAAAAGAGCAAGAGCCTACCACTCACTGACGAATTTCGAGAAGGTCACACGAGAATTACTATGAAACTCGCTTTCGCACCGCGGTTCATCCACTCGCGGATAATCGAGGTTCCACTGTAGGTGCTAGTAAGTTAAGCAATATGCCTCACACAAAAGCTCTTGTTCGGTAAATAGCTTGCCTAACTGTTTCACAAAGTTCATGTTAGTTCTATGAAATGTTTCGCGCTAATAGAAAGATCGCAACTATATTTAAATCATCTACAAGAACGTCGATTGATAATGAATTCGCTTCTGTTGCATAGAAGCTACGAATGTAAACAAATGATGTTTGCCCAACAGATGCTCTGCATGTATTTGTAGCAAGAGCCCTATACCAGGGACAGAAATACAGCTGTACTAGCGTTGTACGTGTACAGCGTTGTACAGGTACCACGGTAGCATTACACACATACTTTGGTTCTACATTGTACCATGTCGAACATGTTGAACTGACAATCAGAAATTTGACCACGCATTTGAATACATATTTCAATGAAAATTGTTTTTATTTAGCGTCTAAACTATCAAATATAACAAACAAGTTTCCAATCTGAGTTATTAACTCAAGAGAAAATCAATGAAACGAATATTTACCGAGTGTTTTGATTCGATTTGTTCATGCTACCCACCATTACCCGTCTATGGCGCTGCGCACAGTTGGAATTAACAAGCTGTAGCCATGTACAGCGGTAAAACAGGTCGGTACAGGTACAACGATTGTACCGAGTTGCTTGCATGCTTCTAGCGCTCATACAATTTTCGAAGTACAACGCTAGTACAGCTGTATGTCTGTCATAAGTATTATCGCTGCTTTGTGGAAACACTACTCTGTTTACAAGATGTCAAAATTTTGCATCATTTTGTATCATTTGACAAAAACCAAAATATGAAGTTAAAATCCCACCTTTTATTAGTTATCGCGTTATTCGCCTTAGCGTTCGCTCTCACGCACACACCCACGGCACTCATTCGCAAAACGCCAAAGAAATCGCAGCCGAAAGGCAAAACTTGTTTTCATACGCTTTGGTCGTCGTTTCTTGTTTACTCGTCAGCTCCAGGCAACCGAGTCAAACGAAAACTACGCGTCGGGTTGAAAAGATCGTTTCGTATTGTGAGTTTGTGGAAGATTGAGTGTAGTGTGATGTATTTTGTTTTATTAGTTTGGTCAAAATAAAACAGTAGAGTTTGCACGGAAAGAAAAATCTTATTAGAAAATAGTGCCAGGATGAACAAATTTGCAAGCGAAAAACAGTGTATCAGCGCACCCGTAGTTCTTGGATGAAAAAAGTGTTTGATTCTATTTTGTGCAGTAGCAAAGGCTATTTATGGTTTGCGACCTTCAACGCCTACTTGAACGGGAAAGGGTACGAAAAACAGATGTCCGCGACCAGTGCCAATAAAGAACGGAATACAATTATTGTTATATACATGTCGTTTGCCAAAGTTTGTTCATTCAAGCGCAACTAAAAATAATAATTTTCCAGTGTGTCGAGCTATATTACATTCTTACGGGAAACATCAATCAATTATTTATTTTAAGATTTGTATAGGTTTTATGTGTTCGATTTATCGCCTCTGTTAATCGAAATTGCTTCCTTACAGAACTGAAAAATGCTTCGAAGCGAATAGTGGATGTTTTCTTGACCCAACCCAATTCTGACCACAAGAAGAACAGAAAAACGGTGAATGTCCTTGGTGTGTTCGTGTTCGCGCTGTAACCAGGTTGCTGTGAAAATGTGTTAAAAAGGGCGTACTTTTTTACTGATCCAGTGGAAGGCTAGCGAGGGGAGTCCCAAGGGCGTAGTGCCAGTCCACCGATGACGAAAGCGAAAGTGCGTGTTTTCCCGTCGTAACCAGGAAGCGGTGAAAATAAATATATAAGACGTACACAGAGGAATCGCATATTTGCATATCAAAACGAGCACGAGTGGAAACAAGAAAAAGTAATACTCGGATGTTAGACGAATGGTAAGTGATAACGTGGCACATGACAACAATCCTCCGTCGCTGCTCACTCGTACAGAGGAAGAAGAGTAATTTTGATTAGTCTTCGTCAACGGAGCCGAATTTCGATATTCGCGTAAATACAACACATCACGTAGTGATCAGCTTGCGATCAGCGCAATGGAGGCGTTCGAGCAGAAGAACAATATCAATCTGCCTGTGAGATTTCCAGGTAAGTGTCACCCCGTTTTATTTTAACTCCGTGATCACAAATTCAACAACTGTGTGTGGAGTGGAACGTATGAGAGCGGAAAAGCATAATCGGTTTATCGCATTTATGACCATGCTATCGCGTATGTACTCACACGCCTGCCCAAGCGATAGTCCGATATGCGAACGGTTTCACTCGAAAGGCTATGTGACATGGATGAATCAGTCGCAGTTTTTTCGATCCATAATGCCTTGGAGATCTCAATTCAAACAACATAGAAATGCATGGACGCGAGATAGAATGACATGACCATGAACGGAATCGAATTAATATCTAGTATATTTATTCCCATGCTTTTTAATAGAAATGCTCTTTCTTTGATCGTTTGGAAAGCCAAAAACAATTAATTTTCTTTATATCTTTTTATAAAAGAAAATTCTTTCAACTTGTACTCGTATCATAGAACTCGTAAAACATTTCACCACTTACCGGCTGAACTGTACATTTTATACGAAAACAAATATTCAGGGAATATTTTTTAAATTTTTACTGCTATATTACTTTGCAAGCATAACATCAATGATGCAGATGTTGATATGGATTACGGGTTTCCCACATCCGTTTAATAAATGATAGTCAAAATACATCACTACTCATTTCGTTTCTAAAGCACTTCAAACGGAGAAACTTGTTACATTATTTTTAAAGATTGTTGAAACTCGAATTGATATACTCGGATGGCCACAATTTTTTAATGACTGTGTACCTCAGTTTCTGCATGCTTTTTGATCGGGTGATCTTTTATCCCACGAGAATTATTTTTTTGAGAATAAAAAAAAAATCCTCATCACTCGTCAGAAATCAATGCATTTATCCATAAATGTAAAAACCTTTTTATCGGAGAGGCGAATGAATTGAAAAGTTTAAGCCTATATAATTCAAAAATTCATTCATTCATTTTATCGGGCGATATTTTGTTATATTAGGCTGTCAAAAAAGCCCTGCGGTATTTTTTTTTTGAATTTTCATTTGTTCATAAAATTAATTACAATCATCTGTTTTAAGTCAAATATGCGCCGTTTTGTTCGATGACTTGTTCCCAACGAGATGCCAACTTCATAATACCCCTGTTATAGAAGCTCGCTTCCTCATTGGCAAAAAACTCGGATAGCCAATTTTCACAGGCCTCTTTTGTGGCTATCTTTTGACTACCTAGCTCGTTCGCCATGGACAAAAACAGGTGGTAGTCACTTGGTGCAAGGTCCGGACTATACGGCGGATGCAAAAGAACCTCCCATACGAGCTCCCGGAGCTTCTGGCGCGTCACCAAAGAAGTGTGTGGCCTGGCGTTGTCCTGATGGAAGACAATGCGGCCTCTGTTTATCAAAGATGGCCTCTTCTTCATGAGTGCTACCTTCAAGCGGTCCAGTTGTTGGCAGTACAGGTCCGAATTGAGCGTTTGGCCATAGGGAAGCAGCCCATAATAGATTATTCCTTGACAATCCCACCAAACACACAGCAGAACCTTCCTGGCCGTTAATGAGGGCTTGGCCACCGTCTGAGCCGCTTCAGCGGGCTTCGACCACGACCGTTTGCGCTTCACGTTGTCGTAAGTGACCCACTTTTCATCGCCAGTCACCATCCGCTTCAGAAACGGGTCGATTTTGTTGCGATTCAGCAGCGATTCACATGCGTCGATTCGGTCAAAGATGTTTTTTTTGCGTCAATGTGTGTGGCACCCATACATCGAGCTTCTTTGTGAATCCAAGCTTCTTCAAATGGTTAATAAAGGTTTGATGACTTATCCCCAGCTCTTGGCCGATGCTACGGCTGCTACTGTGCCGGTCTTTCTCGGCTAATTCAGCGATTTTGTCGCAATTTTCGACGACAGGCCTTCCGGAGCGTGGCGCATCTTCGACGACCTCTACACCAGAACGAAAACGTTGAAACCATCGTTGTGCGGTGGAAATGGAAACTGTATCGGGTCCATAAACTGCACAAATTTTATTGGCAGCTTGAGATGCATTTTTGCCTTTGTCATAGTAGTACTGTAAAATATGTCGGATTTTCTCTTTATTTTGCTCCATATTTGCGACACTATAACTCACGAACGACTTAACCAAACAAAACACTGTCAAGGACTATATTATAGCGCGCAAAAATACCTTTCCAACAAGCTATAGTATGACTCGATACAATGAGTAAAGAGTGTGTCACATCAAATTGCATCACGGAAAAAACGCTGTAGAAATTCGCCCAGTAGACCGATCCTTTTGAAAATTTTAGACAGTAAAATAAAAACTATTAAACAACTTTTGGCATTTTCTTTTTATTCATACTTCGAGCCCAAGCCCGTATGCTCGCACCTTCCTCTTTACACCGTCCATAAGGTTCTTTACAACGTCAGGTTGTAGTTTTTTTTTAACAGAAATCCATTTTCTCTTGAAGTCCGCCTCCGATTTGACAACTTTTGGGTTCGGTTCTTCCAGAGGGCCTGCTTCATAATCGCCCAATATTTCTCTATTGGGCGAAGTTCCGGCGCGTTGGGCGGGTTCATTTCCTTTGGCACGAAGGTGACCCCGTTGGCTTCGTACCACTCCAACACGTCCTTTGAATAGTGGCACGAAGCGAGATCCGGCCAGAAGATGGTCGGGCCCTCGTGCTGCTTCAATAGTGGTAGTAAGCGCTTCTGTAGGCACTCCTTAAGGTAAACCTGCCCGTTTACTGTGCCGGTCATCACGGAGGGGGCGCTCCGCTTTCCGCAAGAGCGAATCGCTTGCCACACCATGTACTTTTTGGCAAACTTGGATAGTTTCTGCTTGCGAATCTCCTCCGGAACGCTGAATTTGTCCTCTGCGGAGAAGAACAACAGGCCCGGCAGCTGACGAAAGTCCGCTTTGACGTAGGTTTCGTCGTCCATTACCAGGCAATGCGGCTTCGTCAGCATTTCGGTGTACAGCTTCCGGGCTCGCGTCTTCCCCACCATGTTTTGCCTTTCGTCGCGGTTAGGAGCCTTCTGAACCTTGTATGTACGCAGGCCCTCCCGCTGCTTGGTCCGCTGGACGAATGAACTTGACAAATTCAGCTTATTGGCGACATCCCGGACCGAACTTCTCGGATCACGTCTAAACTGCTTAACTACGCGCTTGTGATCTTTTTCACTGACGGAGCATCCATTTTTGCCGTTCTTCACCTTCCGGTCGATGGTTAGGTTCTCGAAGTATCGTTTTAGTACTCTGCTGACCGTGGATTGGACGATTCCCAGCATCTTACCGATGTCCCGATGTGACAACTCCGGATTCTCGAAATGAGTGCACAGGATTAATTCACGACGCTCTTTTTCGCTCGACGACATTTTTCCAAATTTACGAAAAATTGACAGTGAAGCATGGCCAACGTGATCTATACACTCTTATCTGATTATAAGCGAAAGCTGAAGATATAATTCCTAAAAATTAAATTTCTACAGCGTTTTTTCCGTGATGCAATTTGATGTGACACACCCTTTACAACTAGAACTACGCGCTTACAACGACACCTCGCGGAAATACCGCAGGACTTTTTTGACAGCCTAATATTATACGTTAGTTTCACGCATGCTTCTACATGGTAATATATTTATTTGATAATTTACTCGAACGATCAACGAAGAATATTGCATGTTTTGTGGAGTGCTGTAGCGCTTTGGTGCGATCGGCTCCTAAGCCCCACTGTCGTATTGTAGCTGTCAAGTGAGTCACTGTGTGAAACTAAAATAATTGAGATTTCCTTTCGCTGATCGAAACACCACGTTTCAAAATCGAATCTTATCAGTTTATGTGCAAATTTCAAAACATCGACGAAATTAGAGGCGGAATTAATTTTCAAGCTCAAAGTCTCTAGAAAAAATAAACAAAGAAAAAGAAATGAACGAAGCGAAAAATTTTGTTTGGGAAAAAATTGCAAAATATAACCCTTCTATGTTTACGTTCAATCGCTTGAATCCGGGGATGACACAATTTTCCAATTTGAAGGTCGTTTAAGCAGCTGACCAACTCGGTTAGTAAGATTGTTGGTTACGTGAATGTGAATTCTATTCAATTATTCTTGCCACTTTATCATCCTTCTCTGAATTATAAAGGGTGTTCCGCATCAAATTGCATCACTTAAAACACCGTAGAAAATTACCTACTTGACCGATTCTTTTCAAAATTTCAGACAATAAAACATAACCCATTAGTAAACTTTTGGTATACCCTTATCCCCCTATTTATACGGTACCTGCTTCACACGTTTTCGCTTTTACATGATTTATAAATTAACAAATTTTGAAAAACTTTCAAAAACGTATATATGATTGAATATTCGCATATACACATTTCATTGAAAACATAGTGGATCCCATTCATTTGGTATCACTGATGGCGATAATGGGAGACTGTCCTTATTGTTGTGTATACATTTATGGAATTCAAAGTAGTACATCTAAAAGCAAACGAATACCAGTTCATATTTTTGACTACGAGTGCGAATTTTTTTATTAGTGCTGATAAGTTATCAATTTGATAGGTTTGTTTTGAGTCTTTATGTGTAATTTGTATCACTTTTTCAAGCTTCGTAATGCCAAAAACATCGATAAAAATAGAAAAGAAAAAGAAAGTAATATCTTTGGAATCAAAAATAAATATATTGGATCGTTTACGTGATAGAGAAATGCATGTTGCTAAACAATTTTCCATGAATGAAGCCACAATAAGGATAATACGAAAAAATGAAGATTCCAGACTATTTTGGATGGAAAGAAGGTATCGTATAACATAAAAATGAAAGGCGAAAGTGCATGTGCTGGTTAAGTTGCAGTATGACATTATCCCGCACAATTCGCTAGACTAATTGCTGCCGACTTTTCACTTTCGATCAGGTCTTCAATATTAGCGAGTCCTGGTTGTTCTAGAAAAAATGCCTGAAAGAACAAATCGGTCAGTTGACATACAGTAGCAAAAAGTCGTATAACAATTCTTTTCTGTTGCAATGCTTCAGGCGACTATATGATAAAGCGATGGGTTATAAACAAATCTGAAATTCCACGTTCATTTAACACTTCTGTACTCGCGCGAAAAATGGTAACTTGTGTACTCACAGGCTGTGCACGTCTCTGTGATATTGCTATTGTGTATTTCTAGGCGTTATTGGCATTTATTCAAAGAAAAAGATATACTTGAGTGAAAAAACTCCAGAAAATATTTTTTCTTTAACTTCATTCAGTTTGAATAGTCATTTAATTCAGCCACCTCATTGATGATCGGTCTGTCCTATGCGCGAGTATAGGAAGGTTAAAGGAGTAGATATAAAAAAATCTTCCTGTTTATTGGATGGCTACTCAGAGAGCATGGGTCACAGCCTTGGCCTTCAAGGAATGGTTTCGTAAATTTATAAAACGGATAAAACGCACTTCTATTGATTGATAATGCACCTGGTCATTCTCCAGATTTGCAACACGAAAATGTGAAATTTGTTTTTTTACCAAAAAATACAACTTCCTTATTACAGCCCTTAGACTAAGGAATAATTTCGACATTTAAAGCACTTTACATCAAGCAAACATTCAAGTACATTTTGGAACAAATGAAGAATGGCGAATCACTGATGGGTGCTTGGAATAAATTTAGAAATTTATTCTATAGGAGGAGAAGGTTTTGAAGATTTGCTCAAGCAGATATTGAGAAAATATTGGCAGATAACGAACTAAATGAAGAGGATATAGTTTACATGATTCATGAAGCCGACAAACCAGATGAAGACAAGAATTCTGATGAAGATAAATCTGAAGCAGTTACGTTCACAGCAAAATACATCCGCGTGGGACTTGATTTGGGAAGAAAATTGGGAAATCATTTCCTACAATGTGACACGAAGGTTGAACGAGTTCTTCATTTCCAGAAAGATATTAACAGTTGTTTAAGTCAAAATGAAGAGGTCTATAGAGGTTTGGCGAAAAAACCTACGCAACTGTTAATTACAGATTTTATTACAAAATCTCCTCAATCTCTGCTCTTGCCGAATTCGTTGAATGTTAAACCAGGATCGCTTCTGAAATGCTCTTGTGATGAAAGTGACATCATACCAATCAGAAACAAAAGACTGGTAGTTCCTGAGACTGATGGCAACGAATAAACCTATTACATATTTGATTTCTTGAATAATATATTTAATAGGTAGATTTTTAAGATGTTTTATTTTTATTTCACTTAAATGACTAAATTGAATAGGGGAGTATATTTCGTTTTACGCGGTTTTACATAGAAAAAATCGGGGATTTTATTTTACACGGTTTTGTCGGGAGCCAATCTTCAGTGTAAATCGAGGGATAGGTGTACTTATTTCATTCAACTTCAATACCATAACCGTATGCTTCTTCTTCTTCTTCTTCAATGGCACTAACGTTCCTAGAGGAACTTCGCCGTCTCAACGTAGTATTACTTGCGTCATTTTTATTAGTACTTAGTTGAGATTTCTATGCCAAATAACACGCCTTGAATGCATTCTGAGTGGCAAGCTCTAGAATACGCGTGATCACAGTGCAAGTCGGAGGAAATTTCTTTGACGAAAAATTCCCCCGACCAGAACGGGAATCGAACCCGAACACCCGGCATGTTAGTTATGACGCTAACCACTCGGCCTAGGGAGCACATAACCGTATGCTCTCCACGCTTAATTCCACTCATAAGGTTCTTTACCACATCTTGCTGCAGCTTCTTCTGTACGGAAACCCACTTTTTCTTTATTTCTTTCTCAGATTTTCATAATAATCCAGTATTTTCCGATGGGCCTTAGTGCCGGTGCGTTGGGGGGATCTTGTTCTTGGGTACGAAAGTGACCCCGTTGGCTTCATTCACTCCAAGACATCCTATGAATAGTGGCATGAAGCAAGATCCGACAAGAAGATTGTAGGGTCCTCGTGTTGCTTCAACAGAGGAAGCAGACGCTTCTGTAGATACTCCTTGAAGTAGATCTGCCCGTTTACAGTCCCGGTAGTGACGAACGGCGCACTCCGTTAGCTACATGAGCAGATTGCTTGTTAATCATTTATTTCTTGGCAAACTTTGAAAGTTTTTGCTTCCTTACTTCCTCCGGTACATAAAACTTGTGCTGGGCAGTGATGAACAGTGATCCCGAAAGCTGCCGGAAGTCCGCCTTGACGTAAATCTCATAATCCATGATGTGACAATAAGCAATAAAACAGTTTCCGGGCCCGTGACTCTCCCACCGTATTTTGCTGTTCATCACGATTTGGAGCCTTTGTACGTATGCAGTCCCTTCCGGTCCTTGGCTCTCTGAACGAAAGACCTGAACAGATTAATTTTTTTTGGCCACATCCCTAAACGAAACATTGGAATTTCGCGTTTTCCGATGTCCCGATTAGAGAGTCAGCAAAATCAATTCGCGACGTAGTTTTTTGGTCGACGCAATTTTTTTTTAATTTTCGAAAAACTGACAGCGATTGAAAAACAGTGTAAACAATACACTCTAAACTATTACTACCCAATTTGATGTGGGACACCCTTTGGTCAGTGGGGAAATAAATAAAGACCATCTGTCCCACGAAACGTATTTCTGAGAATGCGTTGCTTCACAATACGAACTTTCTAAAGAAGTCGTTTGACCAATAAACGGAAGTAAAGTGACGAACCAGCCAGAAGCGTTGAAAGTCTCTATAATACAGAAAAAAGGTGGGTAGGTAATGTCGGGGATATCACCGAAGAGACGTAGGAATACACCGAGGGCTATCAATTTAAATAACTTATCGAATATTCGAGTAATTTTTCTGTACCAATTAGCAAAATTACATCTCTAACGTTCCCAAAAACATCTTTCCCAAACAAATAGTTCGAAAAACTATACTATTTTATTATCCGGATATCACTTTAGAATACATCATATTCTGAATAACTTTTAATAATTCTTTTGCTAAAAGTTTGGTAGCCCTGAAAAGCATCAATGGATTCATTTCTGTTCTCACGATGTCGAATTTTTCGCCCTCATTTTGCCAATGCACAGACAATTTCACATCAGTATCATCACTGTGTGCTGGATCGATTACACGCTACTGATCGGTACTGAGAGGTATGCATTTGCGCACAATGCATCGATTCAGTTGGGTCGGTGTTTGCACTACCCTGAACCGTACAAAACTATCGGCTGATGGGAGATCTGCAGCCTGCGGAGGATTATATTCCGCTGTTACTCTGGTTGCTCCTTTTGGTTGGAACCATTTGAGGAGCATCTGAGGATTGACATTTAACAATGATTCAATTTTTTATCCCATAAAAAATGAAAAGCTATTCATTTTGATAGATGCGTAGTGAAATTTCCTATCAATTTATGCCAACAACTTTGTTATCTGTTAAGAAAAGCTTGAGTTATAAGCGTTCGAAATCTTTTATTTTTCCTACATGTTCTTTGACTGGATTTTCATTTTACTCCCTATATCTTCCGGTTAGACGTAGTCCTACGACAAAAATCTATATACAGGTCGGACACGATTATATATTGTCGACCATTTTTTTTCATTAAATATTTTCAAATCCTATACATAATCGAATCTCAAGAAAACAATTTTTTCATTAATGTATGAATGTCAAACATTAATAGAAAAATAGCTTTTTTGTGATTCGATTATGTATGTATTATGTTGGTATGTAGGGGTTTTTGGGGCCGGGGAAGGTTTTCATGGTAGTTTGAAAACCCTTCCCCCCTCTCTAAGGGGGGGCTACCATACAAATGAAACACAAATTTCTGCATTACTCGAGAATTATTCAAGCAAACGAAACCAAATTTGGCATGTGAAAGGTTTAGGGTGCAATAAATGTGTTTACGGTGGTTTACTCGAGAATCAATCAAGCAAATGAAACCAAATTAGGCATATGGAGGTTTTGAGGTGCAAAAAATGTTTCTATGGTGGTTCGACACTCCTCCCCCTCTCTTAGAGTAGGCTGTCATACAAATGAAAAACAAATTTCTGCATAACTTGAAAACTAATCAAGCAAATGGAGCCAAATTTGGCAAGTGAAGATTGTAGGGGGCACGAAACGTTTCTATGGTGAATGAACACTCCTCCCCCTCTCTAAGGGGAGAAGACAGGAGGGGTCTGTCTTTATTCTATCATATTTTCCGTATAAAAGATTTCCATGTAACGGAGAAACATGTTATTTGCAAGTGATTGAAAAATCTTGAACGAGAATTGTGTCTGAAAATAATCTGGTATTTGTATTTTCTGGAAATTAAATATATTCATTCTTAGTAGGAAAAGATACCAAAATTACGGAGAGCGATTCTTCTATGAGTCGAAAAGACGTCCACAGAGATAGCTTCCAGAAATTATTTCTTTTTCGAAGTGTTATACTACCTTTGCCTTGGTTTTTTGCTAATAGTTTTCTGTGTCACATATTCTCCATTCAGGAAAACGAAGGCAAAGGTAGAATAACACCTCAAAAAATCGTACTCCTCCGACAGTATTTTTCTTTTTCAACGAGAAGAATGGAAAGTCTCTAGACATAGTAATAACTTGATTATAATATAAAAGGTTTTACGGTAAATCAAACATCCCCAATATCATTGCATCCTACAAGCATGATAAATCGTCTAAATTTAATCACTTAGTGGCATTGCATTATTCACATGCATGATGTGTGTGTTACCTACCTTAGTTTTTCCACACAAAAAATGGTCTGATTCAAACAGACAGCATAACCCAATGCGAGGCAGAGACAAACCGTTCCGACTCATGCTCCCTTGGGAAACCATCGGCAGCCATGAGGTCGTGAAACGCGAGAATTTATAGCTCCGCCATTTAAGATTCCCCGACGCTTTAGAACTGATAAATGAGCACCTTTGTCGTTCGTGACTACAATTCCAGTGTTCGATACACGACACGTGCCGTCTGGAGTGCGCCATAGAGGAGGAGGAGGAGGAGGATGTTTTTTGATCTCGGGCTAGAGGGGGACGTTTGTGCTTGCACTCGAGATTTAGCCGTTTTTGGCCCTCATATAAACAAAAAAAAAATTTGTGCTTATACACTAATTCATGTTATTGAGTACGTTTCAGTAAAATGTATCATTAGATCACATTTTAGAAAATGGAATTCCTTCTGACTCGGAATTCAGGTGAACATCATATGAAACTGCTGTGGTCGATGAAAACGAAAACAAGCTGTGGAAAAAGGGGAATCGCTTAATAAACTTTCAAACCATCCTGGAGTTGATTCACTTATTCCACGCGAAAAAACTCAACGAAATCCTCTCATAAACTTTCAATATGGAATTAACTTTATGGAAAAGGGTCACATATAAATATACAAAAATGTGCAAACTAAGCTCTCGAATTGGCGTATATTATAGAGAGTTGACAAACACTGCTCAGTCTGTCCAATCGAATGTCCAATTCTAAAGAGCCAAGAATTAGCAGAGACGCATGAACAGTGGGGACTATTCCGACAGTCGCATCGGTATAGGAGAGCATCATCGCGTCGGTGTCATATGACATATCTCTCGCTATTCTGAGGGTCCTCCGAGGGTGATGAGACAATGGTGACGAACAGATGAACCACAACTTAATACGGGTTCATTATTAGAAACGTCAGAAAATACACCTTTTCCACAAGGGCCGACGTATGAAATAGTAATTCAATATCATTTCGAAAAGGCAAATTTCAAGAGTCCTAATTTTGATTATTTAGGAAAGTTTTTGACTAAGACTTATAATACGGAAAAAAAGCTTAAACTTCGCAATCATATCATAATTAGATTACATGGTTGAAATCTATCCAGTACATACATCTATATAAATAAAAATGTAAGGCAAAATCTGTTGGTAAGCGAAAAACCCGAAGAAGGGATGGTCCGATTTTAGCCTCCTGTATTTTGTTGTATTCGTCTCTTCCCGTAGATCAATATAGTGGAGAGAAAAATCGGAAAAATTTCGGATAATACTGAAGGAAGCTCGGAAAATTCGAAAATTACATCATAATAAGTCTTGTTAGTCCATTCAATATTTGCGCTAACGAAATTGATCTTTGTTCGTAAGTGGAGATCGATTTTCAGGCGAAATAACGCATTACCATATCGTATATCTATCTATCTATATAAATAAAAATGGAAGGCCAAATGTATTGGTAAGCGCAAAACCCGAGGAAGGAATGGTTCAATTTGAGTCATCTATGTTTCGTTGTATTCGTCTCTTCCCCTAGATCAATATAGCGAAGAGAAAAATCGGAAAATTCGGAAAATTGAATTCCCATATGTTCTACAATTAGCTAAGCGTTGTTAGTCCATTTGATGTTGGCGCTAACGAAATTGATTTTTGTTCGAAAGTGAAAAAGGATTTACAGACGGAATAACGCATTCCTATATCTTGTATCTATATACACAAAAATGGAAGGCCAAATGTGTTGGTGTGCCCTAAACCCGAGGAAGGAATGGTCCGATTTGAGCTGCCTTTATTTTGTAATACTCTCTGTATCAAACATGTATTCCATGCAACCGAGAAACATGTTATTTCCAAATGCTTGAAGAATCTTGAACGAGAACTGTATCTGAAAATAATTTTATATTATAAGGACGAATTTTTGTAGAAGTACTAGACAATTTATAGTAAAAGGAAATTGTGAAGGGTCAAAGGGCAATCAATCAATGAAGAGTTCAGTGATTGGACTCACTAACGTTCAATTAGTATGAAAACGAGGATGTTTGAAAGTATTCAAATCAAAAATCTATTTTGGGCGCGACGAAGTTCGTCGGGTCGGGTTTATGGTCTATACCCAGTTCCTGGCCAATCGAGCGAGTGCTTACATGCCGGTCTACTTGGATGATTTCAACGATTTTATCGGTTTCCACGACGGTAGGTCAATCGTCGTGGAAACCGATAACCCGTACGGGGTGTATCTTCGACAGCCACTACACCAGAACGAAATCGATCAAACCAACGCTGTGCTGTTCGAATCGTTACAGTATCGGGTCCATAAACTCCACGAATTTTTTCGGCCGCCTTCGTTGCAGTTTTACCTCGCAGGTAGTAAAAACGTAAAATATGGCGAACTTCTTGCTTGGTGGACTCCATCTTTGACGCGCTATAACTTGAGACTGAAAAGGACACTGTCAAAACGACACTTGTAGCACAGATTGTCGTCTGTAAATAGCCGTATAGTATGACCCGATGCGATAAGTATAACACGAGATATGTTTAAGTGTTGCCATATATTGACAATATACGACATTTCCCAATATATTTCAAGGGATAGCAGCGTTGAAAATGAAAAATATAATCTGACTACCCTTCCCTTAGCCTCTATCGAGCTAAATAATCATATAGTTTGCACTCTCTGAGACAACAATCAGGATCTGCTACATTATTTGAATATGAATCATTCGCTTTGGGTAGTCCGTATGATCCTGCTGTTTCATGATGCATTCTCAGTGAATGGATCAATTGGCAAACACTGTTTCTCTCCATCTTAAACTCGCTGCAGCACTCAAATAACCTGTTTTCTGCCATTACACTCGCTGATACCCTTTAAAATGAGTCAAGAGGAGAAGCAATACCGACACAAACCGTCACGCGTTTGTAACGATTGTAACCAAAAAAGGACTCCGAGAATACAACGACAAATGAACAGAGTTCATCGCGCGGAATATTTGGCGCTTACATTGACTCTCGGAATATCAAAAAAAGGTTTAACGGATCGTCGCGTCGTAAAGCGACTCTCGGAATATACCCCAGTATGTCCATGGTCACGAAGGAATTCAATTTTGGCGTCAGTGAATTCCATCAGCATAAAACGTGCGGTACTCATCCTCATTAGAGCTCATAACCCCGTCATAACACCTGTTGCCACTGCACAGGCTGCATCAACTTTCATTCTACGCATTCCACTAATGTGGGTTCTCCAACTGCCAACAGATAGATCTGAATACGAGCGACCGCGCACCGAAGCTCATCAAACCATCACTGTCACTGCATCACACATTTGCATGTTTAGAAAGGAACCGCTTTCTTCATTACGCCATCGGAACGAAGCCTATCCTATCGAAACCAGTCCATTGTGTGTTACGATGAATGCTTGCTTGTGGCAAAGAATGAACATTTCAAGGTTCAATCCTTCGGCGCACACCAATGCAAGGCAGGCGTCCTCGAACGGGGCCTCTCGCGTCTCTCGCTGAAGAAAGACGGTTTAAAACCACAAACCGAATGTTGATTAACAGGTTTTATTCCGTGGCCATGGTGTTGATCGAGTGGTGTATGTGGGATCTTATGAAGGTCTATTCAAGGCGTCGAAAAACATCACAGGAAGTACACGGTAAAAGCTAAGATGCTTAGGAATACACATGAGCGCGAAGCCTTAACCCCGAACTACCTTTCAAATAGTGCCGTTGGTGGAAGCAACCCGCGCATTCACCTCCACGCGAGGCACGCTTCAGCTGTCACCACTGACAATGAAACGGGGAAAACGAAGCGCCACGAAAGTTCGCGTAGATATATGAGGAAAGTTCCATTTCTCATTAAAATTCATTAAATAAACTAAACAACAACAAAAAAAAGCAGATAGTGGTCTAGTTGAAATAGACATACCGGCTTTTGCGGTTCAACTGCCACGACGGAGTCTTATGCTCAAAGGGAAAACAGCGCCGTTTGTTTGAGATGAGTGGAGGAAATTTGAACAACAACAATACGGGTAATTACAGCATCGCGCGCGATTCGATCCGTCGGAGATCTTCGCTTTCAATGGTACGGTGATTTCCGTCTGTTTACGCGATTGGCTGTAGCATAAACAATTTTCAAAAACATATATGGATTCTTATGTAGTGTGTGGAAGGTTCGCATTGTCATCATGCGATCGTAAATCAATTTTTAAAAGAGTTAGGGGGAGAGAAAAAAGCAGAAGTCGGCGTTATGACATAAATTGATTAGTGAATCCTAGTTGGCTAGGATTACAGGTTTGAACGTCGTTGTAAGTCCATTTGTGACCTGATACATAGCAGAAATTTTTCGTCGAATAATTAATTAAATTTAATAAATTTAGCAGGGCACCGATTTTTCGAGTTAAATTAATTATTCGACGTGACCGACGTGATTAGAAGTTGTTGTTGGAAGTAGGTCAAATTAGTGAATTAGCCGTTCTCAAATGTTCCCGAAA
Source organism: Toxorhynchites rutilus septentrionalis (assembly GCF_029784135.1). Lineage (NCBI taxonomy): Eukaryota > Metazoa > Arthropoda > Insecta > Diptera > Culicidae > Toxorhynchites > Toxorhynchites rutilus. The sequence continues at coordinate 335,157,632 of NC_073745.1, read as the reverse complement.
AACGTAATCCACCGTTAAATAAATCGTTTTCAGTTTTACAAATTTCAAATTTAGAAATAACCGTTATATCAAGCTTCAATAACTAACGATAGAACAGATTTTTCTGGTCCAACCTTACAAAGAGCATCGCCTTTCTACTGAGGTTCGGTCTTGTGGTCGAATGTTTGTAATTTCCCATTCGCAACATCGAGGCACCACTTCCAAAACCATGCGACGGGACCAACAATATATTTTTCCGTGATGAGACAAAAAGTCAAAGAGTTGTGTTCCAGGCACGACCGCCTGATTGACGTAGTATCACTTAGGGGTACTTGTTGTTTGTTGATTTTGAATATCTTCGAATAAAATACGCCGTAACCGCAGGTGCAGTCGCCCAATCGCAACAACGGCCTTGCCGCTATTGATATTACCCTACACGTCTCGACGACTGATTCCATCTCGGTAACTAATTTAATAGTTCGGGGGGATAGAAATTAGAAGCTTATTACTTTATCGAATTTCGAATCAAATTATGTGTTGAAAATTTAGATGAATTATCTGCTGAAATATTTAGAATGTGTTATATTTCAGAAGATTGTTAGGGAGTGTCCAAATTGATTGGTGCAAAAATACGCGATAAACCATCAATAAACGACTGAACAATAAGGGCTCAAATTTGGACAATTTTTGTGACGCCACCGATTTTAAGCTTTCAGTTTGTACCTCCAATATATTCCCGATAGACGTAGTCTATCGTTGAAAATGTAACTCCTGGTTACAAACAAAATATTACGCGGATTGAATATACAGTGATAGACATTCGTTTAGCCGCACTTTAAAAAAACTTGAAACACTTTCAAAACAATCAGGAATATTCTTTTTTTCGGGATACATATTTGTTGTAGTGGTAGTATATTTTAGTCACTTTTATTGAAAGAACGCGCGTCAACTCACATACGCACAAGGCGGCATCGGTGGATGTTAATATTCAAACACCGTTTTTTCCCGAGACATACGTTTAGCCGCAGAGCATAAAAATCATGTTCAGAGCCCGATTTTTCAAAAAATCAGAGCATCTGTGTTTTTTGAAAAATTACTTCGGAGTATTCAATTTGCACGGTAAATATAAGATGTGCAATGTAAGAAGTTGGTCAGATTAGTGATTCACGTCTAGTTTGTGGGCCCGAAATATGGAATAAAACGATCTACAAAAGGGAACACCAAAGTTACTTTGCGTCTTAAAGGTCAAATACGACACAAAGCAACCAAGAAACGATTGTCCTGCTCACAAATTAAGGTAGATTAGTTGTTCCAGTAACGAAGAGGCATATTGCGCGCATCTTGAACGAGTCATCAAACATCAAGTGGAAGAATCTTCAAGGGAAGCCGAAACTGACCACCACTCATAAGCAGAACCGTCTAAATTTCGCCCGGCAATACATGGAATGGAAACTAGAATTGCGAAATGTTGTGTTTTCCGACGAAAAAAAGTTTAATGGATGGCCCGGACTGTTACAGTTGCTTTTGGCACGATTTAAGTCAGCGGAATGTCGTGAGATCGAAGCGAAACTTTGGGGGCGGAAATTTTGATGGTGTGGGGAGCCTTTTCCTATCACAGCAAGCTTCCCATTTGTTTCATTTCCACCCGAATGAACTCCGAAAAGTATCTTGAATTACTGGATTGGCCATATTGAGAATAACGCTACTGAGGATATAGTTTTTCAGCAGGATAATACATCGATCCACGTTTCCAAGCAATCGAAGGCATGGTTTGCTGAGAAGGACATTCCACTTCTTGAATGACCTGCTTGCAGGCCCGATTGCAATCCCATAGAGAACCTATGGGGAATCTTGGCCGGGGTGGTCTATGCAAACGGACGAAAGTCTATTTTTCGCAAATGATCCAGTCATGAAGCCAATTCTTGATTTCTTCATATGATCGAAACTTTTACGGAACTAAAGGCCGACGCCATGGAGTGGAACAAACTATAATCTGAGAGTGTAATACACCTGGGGAATATGGAGGGTGATGCGAAACCTCCCAGTTCTTCCTTCCTATACAATTCTCAAATGAATGAACATTTGTTTTGGTGTTGTCATGCTGTAACATTTTCTAGTCGTGTCCAGGATTGCCACTGGATTCTTCTATTTTTTTTCTTTATGTTTTTTATTTATGTAAAATAAAATTACGATGTTTAAAAATTATCCCTCACTCACCCTTCCTATCTCTTGACCAATTTTGTTTTATGACATTTATCGGTCAATCGATCCAAGGTGTATTTACTTCGAACCATTTTTTCTTCCTTTGCACATTCAACTCATTGTTATTTTTCCTCTACTTACACTTTAAAATTCAATACGGTTAGCGTACAGTGTTTGTGATGCCTACCCAAGTAGCAACGTGCTACACTGTCTTCGAATTTATATAAATGTCAGATATTCTAGGTCCTCCATAACATTCTGAAGCTCAGACCAATTGTTCTATCATTGCAAGCACAGCTGGTTCATTGCATGAAATCTCACCCAAAATGGTTCATAGAGCCCACGTGCTATGCTGGCTTTGCGTTTATACAGGGTTTTCCAACTTTAAATTCCGAAAGTAAATTGAAATAAAACACACTTAGAATTCGAATTTCGATGAAACTTTTATTTCAAATTAAAGTTTGGTTTATGCCATTATGTGTGAAATAAAACATCATTCAAATGTCCACCTAGGGCTTTCTCGCACACCTTGATCCGGAACAGGTAATTTTCGATGACTTTTCGGCACATATGGGGCGGTATCTCGGTCATAACTTCACGAATGTTAACTTTCAAATGTTCAAGAGTTTGCGGAGAGTTGGCATAGACACGGTCTTTCGCATAACCCCACAAAAAAAAGTCTAGCGGATTCAAATCGCATGATCTGGACGGCCAATTGGCATCACCAAAACGCGAAATTATGCGTCCCTCAAATTTCGTTCGCAATATGGCCATGTTCGGTCGTGTTGTGTGGCACGTGGCGCCGTCCTGCTGAAACCACATGTCATCCGTATCCATATCTTCAATTTATGGCAAAAAAAAATTGGTTAACATGCGGCCATAGCGCTCACCATTTACAGTTACCGTCCCGCCGTCCTCATTTTCAAAGAAATACGGCCCGATGACTCCACCAGACCATAATGCGCACCAAACAGTGACTTTTGGCGGATGCAATGGCCTCTCAACAATCACGTGTGGATTTTCTGAGCCCCATATACGGAAATTTAGGATGTTCACATAGCCACCGAGCTCGAAATGTGCCTCATCGCTGAAGAAAATTTGATGCGAAAATTCGCCACAATGATGTGTTTGACAAGCCCAATTGCTGAGCACGCCGTGGAATCGAAACATTCGGGTCATGCTCCACACTGGCAGCAACAGCAGCAATATTTTCGGCCGAACGCACATTACGATGATGCACAGGTTTCACAATGTCCGCTACGGATCCAGTTTGTTCGAATTTACGCACTACATTAGCGATTATGTGCTCTGTAGGCCGTCCATGACGACCAAAATCCGTCCGTAATGCTCGAAAAACATTTGCCGGTTTTTCATCATTTTTATAGTATAATTTAACAAAATTAACACGTTGTGCGATGCTAAAACGATCCATATTGTAAAATGGCAGACATTCAACTAACGATTTGACGCTTTGGTTGACAGCTATGTCAAACGGTTGTCAGCGCAGGGGTATATACTTTCGGAAGCCCGAAATGGAAAACCCTGTATAAACATCAGATTTTATAGGACCTTCAAATCATTCTAAAGTACAGAAGATCATAGTATAAATGTGCTCCGTTGAGTTGACTTGAATTGACTATTGACATTGACTATTGGTATGAATACAAAACCCAAGTAATTTGGCTTCCGTTTACATCAATGAAATATTAGTTTCTCATGGTCACTCAAAAGAATTTTTGGTTATTTGGGGGTTTTCAATAAGACATGACGTAGCCTCACAGGAAATAGTCTAACGGCGTCAAATCGCACGAACGAGGCGGTCAATTGTCTGGGCCATTTCGTGAGATAACACGCTCATCAAACTTGGGTTTCAATAAATCGATTGTTAAATTTGTTATTGAAACCACATATTGTCCAAGTCCCTATCATCCAAATCGGGCCAAAAAATATACGGTTATCATTTAGCGGTAGCGGTTCCCATTCACAGTAACGTGCCGGTCTTGATCATCACGGAAGAAGTACGGCTCAATGATGTCGCCGGACCATAAACCGCACCAAACTGTAATTTTTTCAAGATGCAATGGGGACTCATGGAGTACGTGTGGATTGCTGCCTGACCAATAACGCATATTTTGCTTATTGACGAAGCCATTCAGCCAGAAATGAGCCTCATCGCTGAAGATGAATTTTCGATGAAAATCTGGATCATTTTCAAGTTGTTGCTCAGCCCAATTCACGAACATACGACACTTCTGGTGATCAAGCGGCTTCAGTTCTTGCGTCAATTTGATCTTTTATGGATGTAGGCCAAGATCTTTTCGCAAAATTCGCCACAACGACGTCACAGAGATGCCCAACGCTTGAAAACGACGTGTGAGAGACTGATTTGGGTCTTCTTCAATTGAATATTCTCGACACTACCGGCATTTCTTTGTCTCGCTGGCACGGAGACATTTTGTACTGTGCCTGTGGATCCAAATTTTTCAACTAGACGCTTAATTGTTGACCTGCAGGACGATTATGACGACCATAAATTGGACGTAGCGCCCTTAAAGTTGAGGCCATTGACTCCGAATTTCGGTAGTAAATTTTAATAATCTCGACTCGTTGTTGGATCGCACATCTTTCCATTATGAAATGGCAAACCTTACTGAAAAGAGATGTCAAGAGAGCTGCTGTCCCTATCGGTCTACTTTTGTAGCGTCCCCATTGAAATACCTGTTATTTCGTTTTGTTGAAAGGGTTAGAATATTCGATAGTTAATTTTTTTTGGTTGCATTTTTATATCTTAAGCAGACGCTAGTCTTCACCGAAGTTGTCAATGTTGTCAAAGTATGTCGATGTAATGAATCTTCTATTTCACTACGCCTACGTTTAAACACAATAAATGATTGATGTAATAACTGCATTGCAAACTAAGTCGAATAAACATATCAGTTTGTTTACCGTACACAAACAGGTCGAAGCTCGGATTTTCAACCTATTCAAATGTGAAATGCGTCTTCGTGATTCATTCACTTCTCCACTGTCAACGGCTATACATAAATTTATTTAGCATCAAACTTCCCCCTCGTGCTGAACTCTCAAACAAGGGCATTCTGGTCATCATTTGAAGTGGTGACTGCCGGCGATGATTCGAACCGAACCGAGCGACTGACGAGATAATCTTTTGGCAACTAAATGGGCGGGCGCCACTTCCAATTTCATTCATCATATTTTAATGTTTTTGAACTTCTCCCTCTAGGTTCGCTCGTCGTTCGCTGGGTCTAGTAGGATTCTTAATGATTTCGCGGCGGTGTGTTTCACCCACACTTAAATTTCAATCGATGACGTTTTAGAGGATCTGGCGAGTGTCATTGTAGATTATGACATCAACGCCAATGGGGATGACGTTTGAAAGTGTTCTGGTTTGGCACTAGCTTGTGGACAGGTTCGGTCCAAATTTCTGGATGAAAAATAACATATTGGCCTAATAGCATCATAACCAGCGCTCCTCCAGCTGAGGTATTGCGAAATCCTTGGCAGCTCCTGCCATTGTTTTGTGGCGCTTAATTCGGGTGAGGAAAATTAATGTTTGTACATAAATTGAGAATTGATTGATGCTAATGGATACATGCAAGGCAAGGCGAGGGAAACCTAGCACCGCTACACACAAGTGCTGAACAATTGGGGTGATGTGATGAAACGAACAGCTGAGTGTGTTATGGATTCAACTAGACGGGGTTCACCGGTAGGAGAATGCTACTATTTCTGCTCATTTCTCACTATCCTCTGTGTCATGGTTTCGAAACGTACCTCGTTTCATTTTCTTGTTCTCGCTGGCGTAAACAACAGTCTCTCTAGCAGAATAATTTCCTAGTAATTATCGTAGTGCGAACGTAAAAGTAAACACGTGCTTCGTTTATGACGCCACACTTGTACCTTGTATCTTGTACCGCCATGCAATTATTGATTTAAATAAATTAATTGAAAATTATTTCTAGAAATTCAGCAACTGGTGTTCATTTTGGTAGTGGTTCCAGTCTGGAAAGAATGCTTCCGCTGGACCTGATATCACCATTAATATAACTTGTGACCACTTGTTTTGTAATGACCCAACTTACAAAACTGCTTCTCCTAACTTCACGACCACTAATTTGACAACCTTGAAAGAGACCCAATGTGTATTAAATTTGTCCGGTAGTTTTCGGAAAGATTGAAATCAATGTTTACTGTAAAACAAATTTACAATAAAAAATCTTCCATCAAAAAGATCGGAAAGATCGATTTTCGTCATTTTTCGGAGTACAGGGGATCAATCCAAAAAATTGGAAAGAAAAGATTGATCTTCTAGATATCGATCCAAGATCGCCCAATCCTAATTGATCTTCGCGAAAAGAAATGGTGAAACAAACATCAAAAAAGGGTGACATTGGTGGAAAAATCACAAATGATTCATTCACATAATTCCATACCAGCTGTAACCATAATATAACGTAAAAGGTATACATTCCGGTACCAATCATAACAATTCTAAAACAAAGCTCCTGTGCTCCTGTGGCTGGAGAATCGAAAATAAAATTCGATCGGTCACCGTGCGTCTCCATTTTGGTCACGATTTCTACTTTATCGAACAAGACTCAATCGCCTGTTCATGGACCGAAAAACTCGAGAACCACTGACATAACTGTATCATAGCTCTTTCCACCGACGTAGCCCCATTTCAACGGACACGTTGAGATTGTTTTTCCTGAGCTGGCTGGGGCGAGGGAAGTTTCCTAAAGTGGTGAATACTTGTTGTTAGAAAGTGGTAGAGCTAGTCATCTTCCAATTTCTATATTCTGGTTTCCATTCCAGATTCAAGTTAAACAATCTTTTTTATCTTTGCTTTCAGTTTGCTGTCATTAGTTTACGAAGACAATGTCCGAACAATCTTTAGATGGAAATTTAAGAAAAATTATCCTTATGTGTTTTTACATCTGATGTTACTCAATAACAAAATTGACTAACTAATCCCATACAGCTATTCCGATCCGTTTTTATATATTTTGATCGTTACTTCCCTTAAATCATTTTTCATTTTCGGTTCAATAATGTACTTTTTTTGAATAACTTTTTATGTAACTCATTCACTCTCATTCAATTCTGAAAATGACTTACTTTTTGTTACTTAGATTAACCGTTAGGTTTGTTGTAGAAGCTGAGCTCTAGTTTGTTCTTTACATCAACCCATCTTCCATAAACTTTTTCTTCTGAATAAAATGACCATTTGATACTGCTTTATTGCGGAGGACTCGTATGTTTTGGTGCAGCCATTCATTTCTCTATGTCGTATTAGGGTGTCCCACGAGTTTGACGATGCGAAATGAATACACGATATTTGTTGTTTAAGGTGGTTCTACTGTGTTTTTTTATGAACCATTCAGTTCTCGATTTTTTTTCCATCCCTCAGGAAGCCCCATTATGCCCTCTTTATACGATTGTTGAACGCAACATGCAAACAAGACATCGAAGTGTTCAAAGTACGAACGAACCGTCAATTCTTTTTAGGCATCCATTTTTTGTCGTCCAATTTAACATTGGGATTTAACATTGCCGCAGCCTTGAGCGTCGGATCATCAAAATCGAATCTTTTTTCTCATTTGCTTCACGAAAAAAACTGTGACAAATATCCTTGCAAATGATCTGCCTTTCACTGTCAATTGTTCTGATAGTTTCTTCGCTGCTATTCCAAACTAAAAATTCCTGCCGCTTATCAAATGATCTTCAAATTAAGTGAGATTAGTTGACCCGGCAAAATTCGTCCTGCCCAAAATTCATTTTTCATTATCCCATTCACGATTTCTTACTAATCGCAAGTTCGTTGGTCCAATCGCAGAACTGTTCATTGATTGATCTTCTAAACTACCCTTTAAAATCACAGTTTACTATAAAATACCTAGTACTTCTACCAATACTCGTCATTAAAATATCAGAATATTTTCGGACACAATTCTCGTTCAAGATTTTTCAACCACTTGCAAATAACATGTTTCTCCGTTACATGGAATAAATGTTTGATACAGCAAATATGATAGAATAAAGACTGCCCTAGATCGGACAATTTGCTCATATCAATACATTCGGCGATCCATTCTTATTTATATAGATAGAAGAAGATATAGGAGTGCGTTTTATCACATTAAAATCCATCTCCACGTTCGAACAAAGATCAATTTCGTTAGCGCGAACATCAAATGGACTAACAGCACTTGTCACTATGTAATTGTAGAACATATGCGAATTGGATTTTCCGAGTTTTCCCATTTTCCTTCACAGTTTTCCGAAAATTTTCAATTGTAATGTTTGGTATAAGTTTGGTGTATGTGTATTATTTTTGTGGGACCCCCTCTCCATTCCAGAGGAGGGAGGGGTGTCATACCATCATAGAAACATTTTTTGTACCCAAAAATCATCACATCCCAAATTTGGCTCCATTTGCTTGATTAGTTCTCGAGTTTTGCAGAAGTTTGTATTTCATTTGTATTGCAGACCCCTTGCTCTTAGAGAAGAAGTAGGTGTATCGAACCACCATAGAAACGTTCACCATTCCTAAAACCTCTATACGCCATGTTTGATTCCATTTGCTTGATTAGTTCTCGAGTTATTCAGTCCCCCTCCTCTTTAGAGAGGGGGAAATGTTGCTAAACTATCATAGAAACATTTATTGTACCCTAAAACCTCCGAATGCCAAATTTGGTTTCGTTAGCTTGAGTAATTCTCGAATAATGCAGAAATTTGTGTTTCATCTGTATGGCAGACCCCCCCCCCTCTAAGAGAGTAAAAGAATTTGTGACTCGAACTTTCATAAAAACCTTCCCGGTCCCAAAAACTCCTACATACCAATTTTCATGTCGTTCGGTTCAGTAATTTCCGAGTCCATAAGAATCAGAAAGACAGACAGAAATCTATTTTTATACATTAGTGAGAATGATAAAATAATAATCTTTCAGCTCTTCATGTAGCATCGCGAATTCAGGGTTTTCAGTCTGTAGCAAACTATTAAATCTGTTGATCTGGGGCACAACATTCTCCAAAAAAAGCAACAGAAGTTTTGTCATTAATTTTTTGGAGGCAGTCAATATTCTGCTGATTTTTGTCACATTCATACTAAATGGTGAAAAACAAAATTAACTCTGAAAATCTTGAAATGCGTCTTTTCACCACCGCCGCTAACAAAAGCCTACTGGTGGCCGAAGGGTGTAGGATTTAAAGTGGCTTGACTTTCAAAATTTCCTGTATTACATCGAATTCGTTAGTCGTTTGTTAGGGATTCCGTCCATATGAAACTGATCATTTGTTTCATTGTAAATGCTTTTATGATCAACAGCACCAATCGATACTGCACTACTGATCATAATTCAATTTGATTTGTTCAAATTTACGAAATTTCACACGTGGAAAAAATCTGTACTAATCTGAAAATCTGTACCCTGTACCGTACAGAATGTGTACCGAAAATAACGAAAAAAATCTGTACCTTTCCAGATAAATCTGTACTTGTGGCAACACTGCTCAGAAGTGGCAACTTCTACGAAAGTATTTTTATTTTTTTTTTATATCTGTATTATAGTGACTTTCAACTCATTTGGCTGGTTCGTCACTTTTACTTCCATTTTTGGAAGAATGTCGGGAGTGAGAATTGAACTCGTGACCTTTAGCGTGAGAGGCATGGATGTTACCACTACGCCAGATCGGCTCCTCTACGAAAGTATGTTGTATATATGTCTTTTGGAGAAGTGTCTGAATTTTCTTTGAAAATGATGAAAAAATACGAGGTTTGTTCAAAAAGTTAAAAGACGTTTGAATTTTCTCGGGTTACGTATATTCCAATTACGATTTTTTGTGGCGTCCAAAATTGTAAATAATCGAATCATATAAATTGGAATCAGTATATAAGTTAAATTTCACATCTAACGAGTAACTATTTAGAAAAAAAATTATTTATTACGAACGGATTAAGGAAGGACTTTACATTGTTCCAGAAACCTAACTGCTCTATCACTATCGCAAAAACTGATTAATTTACACCAGATAATGATGGCACGTTGGCGGTGTCAAAGACCACGGCTACATTCGGAGTTGCTCCGATAGCGGTTGGGTTCGGTTCGGTGAGGAGGTTCCGTGTTTGACTAATGATCAAGTCTGTATACAATCGAATCCGATCTGTTTTTGGTCTGCAGTTCAACATTGCGATTTCTACGTCATGGGTAGGAATGTGAACACGATACTCTAACGTAAAGTACTTGTCGATAACAATCCGTATCGATGTCGATGCACGGATAAAGGATTCCTCCTCCCGCTGAGAGCAAAAGATAGCTAAAACTCTCACTCCCGCGGAGTTTTCCCTTATAAAACAAAAATATATCGCTTCTCTGTTAACTCACTAACAGAAATATACCCATCAGTGATCAAATTTTGAAATCAAACCGCTCAAAATGATTAATATGGAAGCCACAAAAATTACATCCATACGAATCATGTATAATTTTCAGTTTTTGTTTCCCTTTTCCACTTTTGATTAGTATTCATTGTCAAAAAGTGTTTCAAATATTATAGAATAACATTTAGAAGGGGTTTTCATTGACAGAAATTTGAAATTCTTAATGTAACTATACAACAACCTGTCTATCTTACCCCCACTGTCCGTTCGTTCGTTTTTGAATTATAGAGGCTTTAAACTCATAGAGTTCATTCGCCTCTAAACAACTGTCTGTCTTACCTGCACTTCCCCTACTTATCTTCGATTGAGTTCAGTGACGGATGAATTTAACAGCTCCAAATTCGTACCACCTTCGATATTGTGCAATTAGCTCGATGCTAAAGCTAAAATTTTGTTCATCTACCATTTTGCATAGAAAGCTAATCTATGACAAAAACGGTTTTTGAAATCGCACGCCCACCCTAAGAGAAAAAAAATTTGGGTCCAATTTTTTCGATAAGTAGCTGATATGGAAGGTATAAGCATTTTTCATGAAATTATTGTAAAATTCTCATACTACGGTAAAATTCAAGCAATAATTTCAACACACCTCCGGAATTCTAGAACATCTCCGACATCCGCGATCCATCTCAAATTCAGGAATATAGGATGAATAAACAACTCAAATTTTCCCGTCAAATACCATTCTTTGGTTAGTAAAAAAAAACGTTGTTTTTGGACCGCTGGACCGATTCTCAATCTCTTAGCAACAAATGAAAAGCATTCAAGAGAACCTACTCAGAAAATATTAAACTGCTACTCGAATGTCATCTTTAAGGTAAAACCTTCCCGAAAATTTTCGATTTTATGGTAGTTGGAGTGTTGAGACCAACGAGACCCTAAACTGTAGTATGTAGTATCCAGTTGAATCTCAACATAAGTATCTTTTTCGATGAATAATGAACATTGATAAATTTTGACTCCACTCCACTTTTTTGTCTATCCTCTGTATTAACATTCCTGATGAAACAAAACATTACAATAATTTGAAAAAATGGAATTTAATTTTTATTTTTTTACGAGCAGCTGCTGTGTTAGTTATGCGAATTGCAACTATTTCGCATGGAATAAATTATTTCATTTGTTTAGAGTTCACCAGATGTTCGTTATGGGATAAAACCCAAACCTTCTTCAGTGCGGCTCTAATTTTTATTGAATTGTTATTTATACTTGTTGGTTTTTTTTCTTCAATCAAACAAACATTGATAAAACTTTTTTGTCTCACTAATGGCCAACTTCCACTTTGACTCTGATCGTGAATTTCACATGTTGTCGCACCAATGCAGTGAAGATAAGAGAAGAAAATACACAAAAATAATGCATTATCTCTCAGGGTCAGCTCACATCAAACAATGTCATAGAAAATTTGATCTCCCTTCTCTTCAGATAGATATACGATTTTCACCCAATTAGTTCATCATCGGTGGGTAATTAAATTTTCTCGTTTATCTGTATCGTCGCACTTCATGAGAAGCTCCAGAGAGAGAAGATGTATAAAATTGGATCAGCATTGGATGCGCGACTTCAACGTCGAATACAATGGGGGAGAGCAGAAAATCGGTGTGACTCTTCCCTTCCCACTGATCGCCGCCACAAAGGGAAAATATGTTCAATGCTGGGTTTCACTTTCTTGCAGCAACTATAAGCGACCATGTTTATGGTACGTCAAATATTAGCATCTGATGGCGGCTTTTAGTTTGAACGGAAGATGCCAAGGACATACGATTCGATCGCAACTAATGCAATATACCGGCTGATTTGATTTCCACCACTCATGGCGAGTTTCCTTATTAGCCTAGCTTCCCGGTGTGTTCCACGCCGTGGGAGACGCTAGCAGGATGTCTCGTAATTAGGAAAAACACGAATAGACACTGCGTCAATGTGACGTTCGATTTGATCCTATTGGCTTGTGGCTTTTCGTTATACAACACACAGAGAGTGAAGCAAACAATGAAATTATGCTGTAAAAATATTTCTCCTTCCCACTCTCACTTTCAGCCCAGATGAATTTCCTCAGTGCTAATTAAATCACAATCACATAAAGTGCCTTTCGATCAAGTAGCATAATTCTTGCCGCTTGTTAATCGTAACTCGCATACCGCTGCCTATCGTTGCCGCTATTACCTCCACTGGGCACCATTAAAGACAGATGAGAAACACAAAGGATTACGACGAGTGTTAATAAAAACAACAACTTCAGACACGGCATACGATTATCTAACTCCTAGCATAATTCACTATGCTTCACCCCCTTTGCTTTCGCTCGGTCTGCTGCTGCCCCCCTTTTGGTAGATTGCCGGGCGGCAGCTTTTGCTGTCCATTTTCCTCCCATTCATACCGCGCCACCGCACCCGAAGCGAATGTGCATTCATTTCTCTTTCTTTAACGCAATAAATAAAAGTAACTAACTCCTCTTTAACTTTCGGGGCGTAAGCGAATCTAAATGTTTTCTTTTCCAAAGGATTATCGGATCCAGCTCAGAAAAAAAATCTGGCTAGAATTTCTCATCGCACTATTTCCCAATCCTGCATCCGATCATTTCTTCGAATTCGAAATAAACACCTAAAATGCAATCTACTATACTTGGTTCATTGAAATAGTGACATATTTAATATGAAAACAGTTGAAAGCTGATTTGCAGACCCGGTGAATTGCTTCCTGTGCATTTTTGTCTTGAGCTTGAGCTTGGGTAGACTGTACAATTCGTAGTTGCTCTCCGTGATTGACCTGAACCAACCAAATTGCACACAGAACACACAGAATGACGCTTGGGACTAGCAAATCATTCTCGTTGTGCAATTCTCGGTGATTCGAGCTTTAAATGGTTAATAACGACGCCGGCCACGTCCTTACAGTCACCAGGGGAAGGGAAGGAGCGTTAGTATGATAATCGCCGCCCGAAGGCCAGAAGGGTCGCCTCTATAGCGTGGTTCCCTAGCGAAAATCATGGAAGGGATATTTGTTAGTGGGAGAGGTAAGAATCAGGATTCACTGTGGTAAGTGATGTGATTATGTGAACGCGAACTATCGACCACTCAACGAAGCGAAATTCTCTTGCGTTACAACGCGCGACAAATTATTTTTAGGTAACCTAAAAAGGTAGACCTGTTAAATCAATTCGACCGGCTATATATTCTACTATTCAACTCACATACTATTTTGTTGAAATCCTTACTGTCTGAGTTAACTGTAGGAAACCTGAGAAGGTAACGAGAAAACTCCGCTAAACTAATCATCCCAGCGATATGTTGGAGAACTATATATTTTGGAAACCTGAAAAGGTAACCGAGAAAGCTCCTCTAAAATCAATCGACCCAATGATACTTATCTGAAGATAGATATTTGATTAGCCTTTTTTTCTTTTTCTTTATTAGCAAGCAATTATTAGAATTCACGCATAAACAAATTAAAAAAAAAACTAATTTCTTTGCACTTTCTATATACCCTAACAAAGAAAATAAAGTTTCCAAAATTGAACTAACGATACTACTATGGCGCAATATTTCAATTATTTGCAAGTTCAAACTAATTTCAAGCCTAAACTATACTGTTACCACAGTAGCATCTCTAGGCATATTTCAATTCAGCTACATCATTAAGCCAGCTTAACTTAAAACCATACCTTCCGAGAAAGCAACACTCAAAACAATTACACTCGGTTGAATCCATCAATCTAACTGCTTCCTGTGCATTTTTGTCTCTTAGTTTAATTCAATTTCAAACATTCAAATTTCATCTCGATTTTTAAGTGTACATTTGTGATGACGCCTTTCGAAATTCCAATTAATGATTGAGTCTAGCACTTCTCTTGATTTACTTGGAAAGTAAAAAGGCTTATGGAGTCACATGTTAGCTAAATCCATTGATTTGGGATTACAAGGCTTTACTTTTCAGCCAACCCTGACAGTAGAACCTTAGGGTAAGTGGAACCAAAATGTGTTTGAACTTTCCAGATAACAAAGAAATGATGATATGAAAATAATAATAAAAAAAATTAATGATGAATATATTTCTTATCATGCACCGTAATCGATAGTTATAGCTGTGCACAAGAGTGTTATAAATTATTACTCACATGCTAAGAAATAATGTGTTTGTGGCTCTGGAAAGTCAATGGGAATGCACGTTTTGTCTACTCCAACCCGAGGAAGTGATGTATGTGCATATGTGCATGAATGGAATGCGAATGCAATCGTCATTAGCAACGTCGCAAAAATGAAACCACATCACAACCACATCGATCACCGAAACAATCGCTGCAAACGGACTGTGGTAAATAAAGCCTGTTTGAAAGTGTGACGCTAACCACTCGGCCACGGGAGCATATAACATATACATTAGTCCATTCTAATACTTGGGTAATGGATCCGTATTTCACTGTTGCGTGAGAGTTGATGAAATGCAAGTTACTTCGATTAATTGCCGGTTTGATAATTGACTTGCCTGTATTTGTTCTTGATCGAGTGAACTAATAACTCGATTGAAAATAATCTAACTTGTTGCTGAACCTCCATTCGTTTTGTTACCTCTACGAACTCATTTCAACTCTAAAATAAAAAAAAAATTGGGGAAATCTATATTATCTTGCGCGATGATTTGTTTGAAAATTGATCAGAATACCAATAGAACTAATGGAAAATAAAGGTTTATTGAAGCTGCAGCAATAGAGTAGTGCGGGGCAAAGGTGCGCACCTAACTGTTGTCGTCCAATAAAATTCAGTTTGCTTACCAAATTGTAACTATATATTTTACCTTCGAAACATAGTACAAGAATTTCTCGAGTTTTGGTTATAGTTAGTCAAAAACCTATTTTAATACAAAATGGCAAATGCGTACTTTTGCCCCATAGTGGGTGCAAAGGTGCGCACCGTGCGGGGCAAAAGTGTGCACTTATTGAATTGTACTTCTGAGGTAAATTGTAAGAAAAATGAATGTTTTATAATTACCAGCGGAAGAAGCATCATTACCAGAGTGTGTATGCACCATCTATTGGGGAGGAGGGGGTTCTATTGTTTGATGTTTTATGGGTGGAGATAAGTGAGTGTTATGGTCGAACATACTACGTGGAAATTTTTGGGAGGGAGGAGACTGACAATATAAGATATCTGAAAATGTCCAACATTTGAAACAGAATTCTTTTTTATTAACAAACTAGCTGACCCGGCGAGCTTCGTCCCACCCACAATTGATATATTGATATAAATCATTTCGAACACTCAAGTCCCCACAGCAATTATTTCTAAAATAATACATAACCTATACTCGCGGTATATAATTTTTTTTGACATATAAACTGCCGTTCTACGCATAGTTGTCCCATGTTCCAAAATCAGCAACTGAGAAAAACGCAATCAAAATTTTCTAACACATTTGTCTAGCAGAAGCTTCAAGCAATTCAGTTTAGCAATACACCGGGTTTTTTATAAGCACTAAGCTATTGTTGAATGAAATGTGAAGAGATTCCCTCAATTGAAGCAATCTAGGTGGATTAGGGGTTTAAAAT
Source organism: Toxorhynchites rutilus septentrionalis (assembly GCF_029784135.1). Lineage (NCBI taxonomy): Eukaryota > Metazoa > Arthropoda > Insecta > Diptera > Culicidae > Toxorhynchites > Toxorhynchites rutilus. Next base: position 335,141,448 of record NC_073745.1, on the reverse strand, counting down.
GCATGGTGGGAGAGTTATGCGTAGAATATCAACATGGGACAGTTGAACTTGATTTTGTTTTTTTTAAACTGGGAACAAATAATAAGTTTTTTGTGTTTTTCCAAAAGATTATGCATAAAAATATTCTTTTATGAAGCAAAAGTGAAAATTGTCAAAAAGTAACATTTAAGAACTATGCGTAAAATGACAGTGTCATAGCATAAAAAAGTAAACATAATTGGTGCCGTAGCAAGTGGCATCGGTGTGTAGTATATAGTAATGTAGTATCCCTAGTATCAGTACTGGAGCTTTTTCCTACATCTTGTTCTCTTATTGAACGACGATAAAGTTGACGTTAAGGAGATTGTATTGAAATACTTCGAATCCGGTCATACGTTCATGGCGGCTGATAGTTTTCATGCTGCTGTTGAAACTGCCATGCGACACGACCGAGTAGTGGATTTCGAAGATTTCAAAAAGACTGTTGGAGGGGCCAAGAAGCGCGTCGATGTGATGGACATGCAGAGCATTCATTTTTTTTTAAACTGAATTTGCCGTTACTCAATACACTCTCAATAAATTAAATCCGCGGCCATATATTGAGAATATTATATGGGTCAGAATTGCTAAAGGTCGGTATGATATCGGCTATTCTGATGTTGTTGACAGCAAGCAACTGAATTATTGTGTTTTTCTATCTAAGAAACAGCAAAAGATGCTTGCAGCTGGTCACTTTTCGTTAGATGGCAGCATGAAGTGGCAAAAAGCTCCGAGAGGAATTCAAAAGCAACGGAAGAAAATGCTATTGGCAGCAATACTTCCAGTTGTTCCAGAAGCCAAGAAAGTTTTTTTTCGAGAACATGCCAACAAATTAATGCTTATATACTTCTTCATTTCATAGATCTCCATGAGATCTCCTGAAAATAAAAATTTGAAAAAAACTATACCAAAATATTTCAATGTTTATTATGCTGCCGTCACATTCAATTTACACATTACACTTCCATTAGATTATACCAATTGGGGCTATTCATAAACCACGTAAGTTCATTTTCAGTCAATTCAGTCCTTCTCTTCTTCTCTCTTGATGCATACATTTCTGGATTTTTTTACAAATCGTATACTTTGACCAAATCTCCTCTTTTCCTGAAAGTGTACGTGGTATATGGATGACCCTTTTCTTTCAAAAGCACTCCTAGCAGTTTATATTATTATATGAATAATGCACATAACATTCCTGTACTTGAATCGATTCATTTATTATAGATCTACAAAAAATACATAGTGGGACAGTTATGCCTAGAATATCAACATGGGACAATTGAACTTGATGTTGTTTTTTTAAATACTGGGAACAAACAATAAGGTTTTTTGTGTTTTTCCAGAAGATTATGCATAAAAACATCGTTTTATGAAGAAAAGTGAAAATTGTCAAAAAGTAACATGGGACAACTATGCGTAGAACGGCAGTAAACCTGATGCAGAATAAGACGCATCAATCCTGATACTGACTGTTTAAATCCGTTGCTCCGTTCTTGAGATAAATAGTGAGGAACGGACACCAAATCATTTTTATTAATATAGATCAAATTTTCTAAATACATTGTTACCTTCACTTGATTTATTTGAAACGGATTGTATAATATCTATTCGAAGTTCATTGTGAAAACATAAACGAAACATAACCGTTATTGAATTGAATGCATGGTGAAAATAAAAACATTTTTCATTTGAAATTCATTTTGAATCATTTTTGAGCAATTGTTTATTTTTATTCCTCATCTTGGTTTCGGTTATGAGGATTCCGACGCTTTGCCTTGGAGTGCTGTTGTGAGGTTCGAAGAGACAGACGATGGTTCTTCATGAAGCTAGAAGCCAAATCTCTTCCTGCCAGTTTTGCAACTTTGTTGAATTCGTGCTGGAGGTTGTTGGCTTCCGCAAAATCAGACCCCAGACGCCGTAAATCTTTGAGAGTCACACCATAGAAAGCTTTGTCCAGTGCCTTGCAGTGGTCCGTCAGATCCTCAGACTGCTCACTCGTGAATACTTGTCTGAATCGCCCTAGGTGCTCGCTGGTACATCCCAGCAGAAGTAGAAATGTCAATAAAAGAAGATTCAAATCATAAATCACTCTCTGATATGAGCCTCTTCGTCAGAGCTGATTCAAAAATATCGAGGTCTGTCGCAATCCGACGCTTCGAGACTCTCTTCCGCAGCCTCTGTCAGGCCATTTGAGCATTTTTTATGGAGTGCATTTTTTCAAATCAGTTTTCTTCTTGTAGGTTCCGTTAAAAATTTGGTTGAAAACATTTTATAATTTTTTTTCGGAGCAAAACTATGGTGCGAACCTTTGCCCCACGAGCAATTTTTGAACTAATCGAATTTTTAAAAAAAGCTCTTGAAAATTTTCACAATAACGAATACGCACTATCATCTACTATAGAATGAAGGTTTCCTTGACAGTGTAGTTTCGAACTTTCCAGTTATTTGAAGTAAGCTTATCATCATCTCCAAAACTGAAAAATTAGATCAAAACATCGCAAAACTCTTTTACCTCATAAAGTTTTGCCACTTTCATGGAATGTATTTTATTCATATGTGTGAACTGCTGGTGTAATAATGTATCAAACGAATCACTGTTGTTGAAATTTTATGCTCGTTTGTTTCAAAAAGGTGAATGCGCATTTTTGCCCCATGCGCACCTTTGCCCCACACTAATCTATTGAGCTGTTCCTAATTGCTCACATAAACTGCAATAGAATTCATGAAAGACCACACTCAAAGTGCTGTTGAAAAACAGACCCTTTGTTTACATTTAAATCATTCATACATGAAATACTGTAGACGACGACACTGTAAAAAATCTATGACGTCATGAATTTTGTTTATGTTGAAAACCTTCCCACTTTTTATTTTCCATCTCGATAGTAGCTTGTAGTATAGGTTGTCACGATATTGATCACATTGTGTGCTCTAAATTCCTAAACGATAGGTTAGCCTCTATTTTTGCGACGTTATGACAAATCGCAATCTCGATGGTATTTCTTCGATTAACCCATTAACGACCAAGCTGTAAAAATTATTGTTCTTAACCCTTTCACGTACAACATCGAGTCTCACTCGATATGGAAAGATTATGTATATCGAGTTTCTCTCGTGGCGCGCTTGCATATCACAAGGCGCTAAGACCCTCAGCAGAGTAGTGAAATTACTCAATGCGTGATCCATCGAAGCGTTTGCATTTGGTCCGCTCTTTTGAAAATTAAATCGTACGGGAAGGGGTTAACAAAAGTCATTAGTGTAAATATGATTATTGGCGTTACAGAAACCCCAATAAAGATTTTTTTTCCGTTCCCGTTTTCCGGAAAATGACAAAAAAATTGAAAAGCGCCAAACAAAAACATTGGCCAAAACCTACATCTTTGTTCCTGTAGGAGGTTTACTCCAATGGTGTTCTTCCTACATCACAATGTGTGATCTTATATCAAAGTAATATTGTAAAAAAGTTTACATTTTATATTAAATTTTATATGGTTTTGTTTTGTTATGTTTTGTTAGGTTATTTTAGGTTATGTACTTTCCGCACATAATTGCTTTAAACCGAATTTATTGCACAATAAAGTTATAGTAAATTGAATGAAATTGATAGTAAGTGGTAGGTAATAGAGTAACCTACCATTTGATGCCAAAACTCCGCCATATGATTGCTTTTCGAAGCCATGAAAAATTATCAAATTTGCTGCTCGATTTTTCGATCGCTTGGCATAAAAAGGTAATGCTTTCTCAAACACTTTCGAGTATAAGTTAATTTCATCTTTTGTTTTCATTACTATCAGAAAATCAGAATTCATTATTCATTATTATCAGATAATAATTCTATAGTTATCAACGTTTCAGTTTCTCTTCTTCAGATTTTCCTATTGAAACAATTCTCCTCTTTAGTAGGGGGAATAGTGATAGAATGGTCACTCTGAGGGATATTCCCATTTTCTGCATCCACATACCGCTACAATCCCCGTTTTCGAAGAATTTTGTAGCTTAACTAATTGTTGTTCAGGATATCAAACGGTTTTTACAAAAAATAAAAATGTACATTTTTCATTATAAGAAAAAAAAATGTGGAAAACCGAACATTCATTACATCGAGATGATCTCTTGTATATGGGGGTGAGATTAACAAATATTGCGAATATTTTCGAAAGCTGTGAACCGTTTAATATGAGACATATTTTCACTTCTTTTAATGTATAATAATTAACTGTATTATTGTTCGATAATTCATCATTTTTTCCGTTTCTGACCGATTCTCACCCCCATCGACGGTATATTTAGTTTCTTTTCCTTGGTTACATTTTTTTTCTTCACCTATTCCGTCAGTATTACACCATCTTCTGCAATCTCCGTGCTTATCGGCATACCGAAAGTCATGTTCTATTTTGTGTGTTCCATCAGTCCACTTTCAATTCAGAGGTTTTCTCGGCCTGAACGTAAGAAGTTGGTTCTGATCTGATTAAATTCCGATGGCGAGGTCGATGAGGGACGCACTGTAGACAAATTGGGACTTTGGAACTTCTCCATCCCTCGAAGGATGATACAGAAATGTACATTCGTTCGTTGAGCATATTTCACAAGAATCGTTACACCCGAGACACTGGCGACAGAGTTTGCATTTGCATTTTTGCCGTCGCCTCTTCCGATTCGTAGATCAACCCCTCGAATCTGCTACACTTGGCGACTGTTGAACAGTGTTGAACATCATATTCCTCTCATTTGTAAACCCACATACAGTATCGGACAGAACATTAAGACCACTGCTCAAGCAAAAAAAAGAAAGTGACAAAACTTCGAGATAAAATAATCCAATCAAGTGCTTCAAACCATTTTTAATAATTTATTTGCATTGTTCGAAGAAATTCATTACATCTGTAGTTAAAACAATAGTCATTCATTTAAACATGCGTTTTAAGCATACTTAACAAAAAAAAAATGATGCGACAAAAATTAAGACCGGTTTTAAAAATCATGATAAAAAAAAGTCACAGAAGGGTTGTGTCCGAGACACGACCGCATAGTTGACGTAGGATTCCGTTAGGCTATCTGTTGATTTTGGATATGTTTGAAGAATTACATCGTTAAACTCTTTGATAACGATTTGGTGGCCCTGAAAAGGGCCGTTTTGTTTGGTTGTCCACTCCACCAGTGTTTACAGAGTGATGATGACAGAAGGATGGTAAACAGACGTTGGATGGCGCGTATTAGATAAAAGACAACCGAATTGAAACGAGATATGACGAAAACCGCATTCTGTGATCCTAGACCAGTGCTGCAATTTGACACAGTCACTGCGTATATTTGGGCTACTATGATGACCATTGCAACATTACCGCCAAACGACGTGCAACAAAACAAATTCCTTACTCTTTGATGTTAAATAGTTTGTCAGTGTTTTGAACATCAAAGCATGTTACAAGTCAGCGCACTATGATCGTCAAGACAAGAAATGTCACCTGATGTAATGGAAGTTTTTTTTACCAGGATGCATTTGTTCACTTTGCTACCTGAATACCATTATTATATAAAATGCCAAAACTTCGAGGAAAACAAAGTATATAAATGGGTCAAAGCGGTCTTTCAAATACGTGAATTTCGATATCGGGCAGAAATTTCAACGAAAAGAGAAATTATTTCAGCATGTAGAGATTGTTCAAGCTTTAGTCAATTATGTATTCCGTTGCCTAAAAGGTTTGCAATCTCTCACACGTTATCGCGTGTTAGACATAGTATTTACTTCAGTAAATACAAGAAACAACAACCGGAATAAAAATCGAAGCTTTGCTCGATGAAAATAAAATGCAATCTGCGACAATCATCAATTCATTATGGACAATTTTACCGCCTACTTGATCGGCCAAACGTATTGACAAAGCTCAGTAACAGGCAAATGCGTTGTACTCTGTCAGTCACCATTTGACCGAGATTTTTTCCAGAAGGAAATGACTAGCGTGCCTCGTCAGTTGTAAGTTACATTGATGAAAACATGCAGGTCTGCCCTAGACGAGATGTCTCCTTCGATATGTATGAATGCAATAAGGAAAAAAAAACTCACCAATGTAATATAAGATAATTACCAATACCGAACACAATTATGAATTTTTCTTCTCAGTGAAAACATGTTACATATTTGAAATGGAAAAGGTAATTTTATTTTATAATTTTTACCTAATAAGTGTTTATTCAACCCAATGCGAATTTTAATTGGACTAACAACACCTAATACTACATGTAGAGCATATGGGGAATCACTTTTTTTAATATTTCTTCACTTTTCCAATCTTTCACGCCGTATAAACTTTCCTTGGGTGAAAATGAACACAACAAAACAGACAGCTTAAACCAAACGACATGTTCTCGAGCGGGAACACACCTTGGTTTCTATTTATAAAAAAAAATAAATAAGTCGTTTCATATATCAAGTCATTTTTAACACAACTGCTACCATATACAATCTTACACTTACAGCTGTGCTAAATTTTTCACAATACACGATCGGTCATGGATATAAAATTTCACGAAGCAACCAACATTAAAGTTCTAAGATTAAATTTTATTTGCTAGAATTAATCGTATCTCTCACCTTACTTGCAATATAAAAATGCCCCCGACTTGCATATACTTGCCATGCCGTTTTCCTCCAGACAGCTTGGTTTTGATGTCTCTGTTAGGGAATACATTTCGGTATGAACAAAAGCTCTCCCTACTTTCATGTATTCGCAATGCTGATTTCCCCCAGGCAGCTTAGTTTCGATGTCTCTGTTAGGGACCCGCCGCATGTGTCGTCAATTTCTACCAATCAGAAGTGGGTATTTCCGTTGGGATAGGGGTTGAGATTTTTCAATTGTTCCATAGTTAGTTCCATGACATATATTATTCTCTTCAATATAAAATTTGTTATGAAGTGCCAAAATCGATTGACGCAAAAATTTCATCAATCCATCATGAAATGACTGAGCAATAAGCGTTTGAAATTGGACAATTTTCACGATGTGCTCGATTTTCGATTTTCAATTTGTACCCCAATATCTTCCCGAAAGACGTAATCCTACGTCAAAATAAAAACAAGAAAATTCATATCGTGAAAAACTTCTAGGGTTAGTATTTGGTCATGTAAAATTTGGTACGCATCACTTCACGCACCCGGTTCGACAAGGATTCTACCAGCTTCTGGCACGTGGTGACCGGGATGGCATACTAACAAGCTTGGATCCTATCCCCCAGTTGCTGCTTATTCTTCGACTTATCCGTGTACCGCCGACCTTTTCACGATCTCCCATAGGCTCTCTATATGTTTCAAATCCGGTGACTGCGCTGGCCATTCCATGACGTCGACTTTGTTATCCTGGAACCACTTTTTGACGGCATTAGCAGTATGCTTCGAATCATTATCCCGCATGAACTGCCATTTCAAGGGCATCTCCCACTCGGCATTTGGCAGCATAACATCCCTTTGGATGTGGGCGTAGAGGTACTGATCTATGATCTTATCCACCCAGTACAGGGAGCAATGTTCCCTCCTCCATGCTTGAATGTCTTCGTGGTATACTGTGGCATGTAAGCGCAGCCTTTTGGGCGATGGACCCAAGTTTCTCCGTCCGAGCCGATGAGGTTTACCTTCGTCTCATCCGACCACCCAAGTTTCGCCATGACTTTTCCTTCTCCGGTCCGATCCAATCGAAGTGGTCTTTCGCGAACTTCAGATACTTCGGCGTCAGCAGCGGGACCTTGCGAAGTCCCTGCTCCTACAGCTGCCGCTGAACTATCCGGGAACTCACGGACAAGTTCAGTTCGTCTCGGATCTTTTTCGAAGCCTTGAAGGGATCTTTTTTTATGGAGGCTCGCTTTATGTCAAAGTCATCCTTCGCGGTCGTTTGCCTTGGCCGTTCTGTCGTTTCGGAATGTTTGCGGTTGTTAAACACGAAGGTTACACAAAATTCGTTACAGAACACTCTATTAACACAAAAACAACACTACTAGAACTACACAAAACTAAACATACATTATTTTATATATTTTGTTATTTACATTATTTATGTAAATACATTATACTTATTGATTTATTTTCTAGAAGCGGAGTTAGGTCTATTGCTGTAGATTTCAGTGTTTTTAGTTTTGTGTAGTTTTAGTAGTGTAGTAAAATAATGTCACTTATCTTTTTACCGGGATTCTGAAAAGAGCATTGATTGTACACATAATATTTACCAGTAGCGTGGGAAGATAGCACAAAATTGCAATCATAACACACAAACAATAACATAAAAATGATTTCGCTATGCAAAGAGCAATTATTTGCGTGACGCGACCCAAATAGAACTATAGATATACAGACCTTATAAATAGGGCATTGCATGCTCAGTACATCGTTCAGTCGCAAATAACTAACGGATCGGTATAGATCAAACATCATTGACTATATTCAATCAGTCTCTTCCACAACATCGTGTCAACTCTGGAACTCTGCTCAGCAACAATATACAACACACGTGTATTGTTTTTTCTGGCTAGATTTCGAGCAGTCGTCACCAAAATTGTCTCCCTACCGGCAAATATCAGTAACTGTTTTCCAGCGTGAGATAATTACAGATGATAATGCTTAATGACTTAACCAACTGTATCACTTCAGGTTCGGTTGGACACTTGAGTTTTGAACCTCCGACTCGCCAAATAATTGCAAGCTGAATATTTCGCTGGTACTACATATTTGGAGAATCACAGCAATATTTTTTCTTCTAAGTTTAGTCGGATAATGTCCTATTCATCAACGGTCTGTGTGTGCAGTAATTCTCTTCAAACATCAGCCCTAATGGCCCCTAAATCATAGTGATTGATAGTAGGGTTTCGGGTGGATAAAGGGTGTACCGTTTAAAATTCGCACAGGCAAAATTATTTTTCAGAAAGAAACAATTAAAGTAAGTTTTGGCATCATCCAATTTGATTTATTTCGTCTTTATATCCGAATGCGCGAAGTTTGGTCTTAAGCCTAACCATAAGGTTCTGCACGACCTCAGAATCGACAGTTTTTTGCATATTAATCCATGCTTTCTTCATTTCTTCTGTATTCTTCACCACTTTAGGTCCTTTTAGAAGGTGTCCCTTCATTACAGCCCAGTATTTTTCTATTGGTAGCAGATCCGGAGTGTTTGGGGGTTCAGATTTTCCGGCTCGAAACCGACATCATTCGCTTTATACCACCGTCGTGAGCCTTCAGGAGAGGGAGAAGCCGCTTCTGGAGACACACTTCCATAAACACCTGTCCATTCATGGTGCCTGCGGTAACGAAAGGAGTACTCCGTTTTCCGCGAGTACAAATAACTTGCCAAATTGAGAACTTCTTGGTGAACTTCGACTTCTCCTGTGTCAGGAGGTTCTCGGGAACATCCAACTCATCCTTGACAGATCTTTATTCTCGTACTCGTGCAGAACTTTTCCGAGCACGTACTGTTCATTCATTTTGAAAACTTTGAAATCAACTTACAGAGTGTAAACAATACACATTGAACTATGTCTACGCAAAATGTCAATTAACTTTACCCAACGGATCAACAGTTAGAGCAATTTGAGTGTGTGTAGATTTGAAACGGTACACACTTTAATTCCCATGGTACCATACTGCTCATGTTTGCATAGGAGACGTAATCGTCAACTCAATTTTGTTGTTTCTTGCCTACAAGCGTATTCAAGCAGAATTCCAATAAAATAATCTGTCCAGTTGAAGGATATTATCGGCAAAAAGAGGGCGAGGAGAGGAGGGAGAGGAGATTTCGCGGATAAAAACATATTTTTTTCATTTGGAAAATGCTTGCGTCTATTTATGCGGACAATCAATCGCTTCAATGAACATTGTTTCGCATAGCTAACCGTAATCACCAGGTTGCTCTGTCTGTAGCGTTAGTATTTACATTTCCGATAATAGTCGAAACGTCTACGTCGGTAGTTTCAGTTGTTATCGGAAAAAATCAAAATGGTTTGGAAGAATTTTATTGAAATGTCTGGAAAAGGTGCTCTGGATTTGTTTTGGATTTGGACAGTTCTTTTTATCTGAATAGTTTGGGATATGATCAGAACAGCAGCTTCGTGTTTTTTCAATTAATTGAATTTGTAAAGTCAATCAGCAATGTTGGTATTTTGTTTGCAACATGATTTACCGGCAGCATAACCAATCGCATAAAGATGGTGGTGTGACTTACACCATCGATATGAGTAAATGCTGAGTATGTAGTATAGTTCGATGTCGAATCCGAGGAGTTATAATGCTAAAAACCAATATTATTTCAATTTTACTACTGACCTGATTGTTTCATGATCTACTTGAAGATCCAAATGCAGAATATTATGAATTATGACATTAGAAAACACAATTGCTTCTCTTTGTTCATCGCAGTGCAGTGCACAGAAAATAGTAATTATATGAGCAATGTTTCAATAGTTTCTTATATTCAACTATTAGGAAACACTAAGTAATAAGACACTATCGTGACAGGCATGTTTGAACTCTACAAAGAATGTGATTCAAATGTAGATTTTGCTTATAGCACATAATACTGATAATTGTTGATTTTATTTTATTTTTTTATTTTATTTATTCATCGTCTTCGAGAGTATCGTACAGACTGGTTATACTTATGATATATTCTTAATCCTAGCTTTAAAATAATCTTTGGTCATGTTGAAATCAAAAATTTGGCAGACATTGTTGAAGGCTCGAAGGCAGGAACTGAATGGATTATTGTAGCCATAGCATGTTCTATGTCCGGGAACAGCAATTAATGCGGAGAAACGCAGCTGACGTTGAGGAACGTTTATTGGAATATGCAGAAGAAGATCGGCACACTCGATGTTTTCACTGAGGATGTCGAATACAATCAGTCGTTGCATCTTCAGTCGCCTTGCCGTGAGCAATTCCAAGTCGATTAGACGACAACGTTCCGAATAATGGGGAAGATGGACGGGATCATTCCACGGGAGATGTCGCAATGCAAATCGAATGAAACATTTCTGTACACGCTCGATACGTACAATCTCGGAAACGTGGTATGGGGCCCAGACCGGTGCAGCGTACTCTAAGTTGCTCCTCACTAAACTACAGTACAAAGCTTTTAGTGCATATACGTCGGTAAACTGTGACGCATTCCGACGTATAAATCCCAGGATAGAGAATGCTTTGGAGGTGATAGCTGAGATGCGATCGTGGAAACGTAGCTTTGAGTCCATGATAACACCCAAGTCACGGATAGAATGTACACGATCCAAGAAAAGAGTGTCGATCTTGTATCGGTAGTCTATCGGCTCGTAGCAACGACTAAAGGTGATCACCTTGCACTTACTTGTGTTCACATGCATGCCGTTGTCTTTGCACCACTGCGCTAGAGAATCGATATCGGCCTGCAAGCTGCAGCAGTCCGCAGCTGATTTGATGACTCGGAAAATTTTAAGGTCGTCGGCAAACAATAGTTTTCCAGAAGATATTCGTAGGCACAAGTCATTAATGAAGATTACAAATATCAATGGCCCTAGTACACTTCCTTGGGGGACTCCGGACGCTATATCGAATGTTGTGGATCGTGCTGAGTTCACCTCAACAAAAGCTTTCCTACCGGTCAGGTAAGACATCAACCAATCGGATATCCAATCAGGAAAACCCATGTGCTTCATTTTTCTCACTGTAAGAATATGCGGAACAGTATCGAAAGCCTTCGAGAAATCAATATAAACAGAGTCCACTTGATTTCTGTGTTCAACTTCACGAAAGAGCACGTTGGTGTAGCATAATAAATTGGACGTTGTGGAACGATGGGGTACAAATCCATGCTGGAACTCAGATATCATCGATTTCGCTGCAGACAGTAGCACTGTGTGGATCAGTGATTCGAGTAGCTTCCCTAGGCAACAAAGGATGGATATTCCACGGTAATTTTCAACGCGCCGCAAGCTGCCTGATTTGTAGATAGGAATCATCTTCGCAGTTTTCCATAGGCTAGGGAATGTTCTTTCCTCGAGCGACTTGTTAAAGAGTATTGTCAGAGGAAAGGCCAATGATGAAGCGCAGTTCTTCAACAGGATAGGTGCTAAGTCGTCCACTCCAGTTCCTTTCGTCGCGTCTAGTTTTTGCAATGATCTTAAAACTTCCTCGTGGGTAAAATTGAAGAATGGTAGGTGGATATGATGCGACGGTAGGTTGCGAAAACATCCAGATCCTGGTTGAGGCAGCTCAGTCTTGAACACGCTTTGGAAGAATCGTCGAAAAAGATCAGCAACTTCATCAGGTAGGTTTGCTGTTGTGTTACCGTATTCGACAACTTGTGGTACTCGATTACTCGCTCTTTGCTCTCTAACGAATTTCCAGAACGCCGTAGGGTTCCGTTTCATATCAGATTGAAGTCTCTGCTGGTAGGCCCTGTAGCTGTTCGAACGATGTATGAAAGTTGTATGGAACTACGTCTGTGATGCGGACAAACAGTGATTATTCGGAAACGTTTTTTCAAAATTGCTCTAATGTTTTCGAATAAAAAATGTATGCATATTGAGCAAATGTATTACATTGCATAGAATGCATAATGGCGAAAAAGTTGATTTGTTTTTTTGTCGCCTTAAACATGGACAGCATACAAGACCGTGTATTTTGACGACAGAGTCCGATGACTCGAGTTGAAGGCGGGAGCGATTGTCATGTGAATATATAGGAATGTTCGAGAATATTTCGCTGCAGTTTGAAATGCGTTTTTCTGAGGGAAAATCAGCAGATTAAAGTATTTTGATCAATTCCTCCACAAATGGCTTGCATTCTGCAATCTGGTATACACCTGATAAAACATAATTCATAGAGAAATCCCTTCTAAGAATTTTCGCCGATGCCGGATATGTTTCTTCGTCGATGTCAGTCGACTTCTGTAGGCAGGTATGGAGAACATGAGATACCGTGCGTCACAATCGTTCAGATATTGTCGGAATCTCTGCATAGCACTCGTTGTAATTCTCCGTCAACAGGTTCAGCTAATGCATATCGATGTAATCGAAATGGGAAGGTAATATTTATCATATCTTCCAGAATAACGAGCCAATCGTCAAAGCGTTGTTCAAGTGCCGCGTCGAACACAACACCCACTTATGGAATTGGAGTTGTCATTGTTCTACACAATTCACTACTTTGCCGTATACGTGAATAGACCAATACAGAACGATATGTTGTATTATTAACAAATATTCATTCAGATTGATTGTATCATGTATGAAGAACAGTTGACCGGCAAACTATTCACAGTCCATTCCGAATACATGTAATGAAACGGACTACAAAATCTTGAAATTTCTACTCAAGCGCAACACTGCGTAAGTTTTCTGAAGACCGTTTGATACTGGTAATATGAAAATATACTGTCTGAAGCTTTGTAATAAAGGGTGTGTCACATCAAATTGCATCACGGAAAAAACGCTGTAGATATTTAATTTTTAGGAATTATATCTTCAGCTTTCGCTTATAATCAGATAAGAGTGTATAGATCACGTTGGCCATGCTTTACTGTCAATTTTTCGTAAATTTGGAAAAATGTCGTCGAACGAAAAAGAGCGTCGTGAATTAATCCTGTGCACTCATTTCGAGAATCCGGAGTTGTCACATCGGGACATCGGTAAGATGCTGGGAATCGTCCAATCCACGGTCAGCAGAGTACTGAAACGATACTTCGAGAACCTAACCATCGACCGGAAGGTGAAGAACGGCAAAAATGGATGCTCCGTCAGTGAAAAAGATCACAAGCGCGTAGTTAAGCAGTTTAGACGTGATCCGAGAAGTTCGGTCCGGGATGTCGTCAATAAGCTGAATTTGTCAAGTTCATTCATCCAGCGGACCAAGCAGCGGGAGGGCCTGCGTACATACAAGGTTCAGAAGGCTCCTAACCGCGACGAAAGGCAAAACATGGTGGGGAAGACGCGAGCCCGGAAGCTATACACCGAAATTCTGACGAAGTCGCATTGCCTGGTAATGGACGACGAAACCTACGTCAAAGCGGACTTTCGTCAGCTGCCGAGCCTGTTGTTCTTCTCCGCAGAGGACAAATTCAGCGTTCCGGAGGAGATTCGCAAGCAGAAACTATCCAAGTTTGCCAAAAAGTACATGGTGTGGCAAGCGATCTGCTCTTGCGGAAAGCGGAGCGCCCCCTTCGTGATGACCGGCACGGTAAACGGGCAGGTTTACCTTAAGGAGTGCCTACAGAAGCGCTTACTACTACTATTGAAGCAGCACGAGGGCCCGACCATCTTCTGGCCGGATCTCGCTTCGTGCCACTATTCAAAGGACGTGTTGGAGTGTTACTAAGCCAACGGGGTCACGTTCGTGCCAAAGGAAATGAACCCGCCCAACGCGCCGGAGCTTCGCCCAATAGAGAAATATTGGGCGATTATGAAGCAGGCCCTCCAGAAGAGCCCAAAAGTTGTCAAATCGGAGGTGGACTTCAAGAGAAAATGGATTTCTGTTAAAAAAAAACTACACTATACGTTGTACAGAACCTTATGGACGGGGTAAAGAGGAAGGTGCGAGCATACGGGCTTTGGCTCGAAGTATGAATAAAAAGAAAATGCCAAAAGTTGTTTAATAGTTTTAATTTTACTGTCTAAAATTTTCAAAAGGATCGGTCTACTGGGCGAATTTCCACAGCGTTTTTTTCGTGATGCAATTTGATGTGACACACCCTTTATTGTGAGATGAAACGTCCGCAGCACATAAACCGCTGGTCATTGATATCAAGAGGAAATGAAAGCAAGTGATTCATGTTTTTCTCATAATAACATTCACTTGTTACCTGTGTTTGAATTATATCAATTCGGAACTTTTATGAGTTCCAGTGAAACATCACTCTTAAAACCGTTACATCATAACGGTGCAATTGTGTAACACATTACCACCTTCTTAAAAATATTCAATAACCCATTGAGCCGTAACCATCGAAGGATTGATCACTGTATCGTTCGCATGATCGCAACAATTCCGCTTGGTGATAACCGTCTTTACGATCCATTCCACACACACACACAGTTTATACAGCGTTGATTTATTTATGGCTACCGTCAAGATACAATCGAAATTAGTTGCATTTCAACAACTCCAACTCGTCTGTACGAAAGATGCACATTTCATAACTTTCTTTCCGTTGTATTGCACTCCTCTCAATCCGTAGGCACTCCCATCAATCCACCCCTGGTCGATTCCGGAGAGGATCCACACCCGAGCCTGTCCGATTGGCACGATTACGAGCCGAACCTTGAGTTCGATGATACCGAACTGTCCCAGACGGCACCCGAACCCGGAGGCACGGTGGTTTTCGATGAGGACAATTATTCCGGTGAGTATAGTATGCTTGGGTGAAGTTGGGTCTTTATTGAGAAGGATTATGTGAGTCGGAATTACCATTTCATTCGACACTTTATCTTGAATGGTCACGGATTAGCTGAAAATGTGTGGTACGTTCCACAGAATATTCACTTTAGCACAGTATATACCGCGGTAGGGTAGGATAATTTATTTATTCAGGCAATCAAGGGTGAAAAATGGCGATAAGCTAGCCCAAGTCTGTATAAATAATAAGGGATTGTTGAGTTTCGGGGAAAATCGATTATTATACTCACGATTATCTTGAGTGAATTTTAAAATTACACTTAGGTGTATTTCCATACTCAGTATCGGTTACTGATAACATGAACATACGATTATTTGAATGACAGGACTCATACCGCCAATAACAAAACACCGCAACCTATTGAAATCAAACCATTGCCGTTGTGCCCTTTTCGAAACGCTTGTCTGCAGTGATGAATACCTTCAATCAGTAATGTCTGTGTAAGCCTTTTTGCTCAGAAATGCCAGTTCGCCATTGTTCGGTACGGTGTTGTGACGTAGTGCACACACTTGTAGCAGCCGCTGCCACGTTCATGAAGCTTCATATCAGTTACTTTTGTAGTTTCCAGCGGCAAACGGTTCCAACCCACTGAACCCCGATATTAATTATACATTTTTGTTCATACTCTTTTTTCTCCATTCCATTGCAAATCGCCAGGCGAGTTCGAAGCGGTATCGGAGGACGAAATTATCAAAACCACACTCGACCCGGACAATTACGAAGAGCAGCTGAAAATGATTGAGGTACGTACGTGTACGCGATGTATGGTCTCGATTACGTGTCGACAAGGTCCATGGCTCAACCCAGTTCGAACTTCCTCAGTTGGACCAGTTGGGCCATTCATCTGCTGAAGATGGACACGAACAGTGGTAGTGATTGATTGATGTGTGAGCCTCCTTTCTTACTTTTAGCCCGACGAGAACGCCATTCGAAAGGAATTCAGACGACGAAAGTTTATCGAATTTATCGGTACGGATAAACACGGCCAGCCGATTATTGCCATATACGCGTGCAGTCTGCCAGAGCGGAAAGACCTCAACACGAATATTTTCATAGAGTGAGTCATATTCATATTATCTGTCTGTATGTGTGTTGGTTTGTACGGGTTGTGTTATCATTCAATTAGCGACAACTTGCGACGACGACGACGAGACCAAGAATAGCCCTTTTTCTTGACCGATAATCGGCTTTAACTGTGGTGACATTTTTTGCTCCCACACACAGCTGTTTACTGTATTGTTTACTAGGTGACTTTTCTACGTGGACACTCGTCAGAATGCAGATGCTAGTGATTACGTTCAGTTGGTGCTAATTAGTGTTATGATAGTGGTATCTAGTTGAAGTGTTTAGCAGGCAATGGTAAATGAAAAAATAAGTCCTCGAGATCAACATTATGTGATTCTATTTCAACAGGATTCAATTTTTTTTTTGAACGATGATTTTGAGATAGTTCCATACTGCCGTTCTACGCAAAGTTATCCCATGTTCCAAAATCAGCAATTGAGAAAAACGCATTCTAACTATTTGTCTACCAGAAGCTTTAAGCATTTCGGTTTAGCAATGCACTGGATTTTTATAAGCAGAGGGCTATTGTTCAATGAAATGTGAGAAGATCCCCTCATTTGAATCACTCAATCTTGGTTACAGGCTTAAACATTCATGGTGGGACACTTATGCCAAGAATATAAACTTGGAACAATTGAACTTGATGTTTTTTCTAATACTGGGAACAAACAATAAG